>NW_009629109.1:0-726 GCF_000690535.1 Cariama cristata | reverse complement strand
GGTGCGGGGGTGCGAGGACATGAAGATGTGAGACAGGGGATGTGGGGACATGGGGATGAAGGACGTGGGGACGTGAGGATGTGGGGGTGCTGGGACGTGGATCTTGGGGACGTGGGGACATGAAACGTGGGATGTGGGCACATGGGAATGTGGGATGTAGGGGCACAGGGACGTGGGACGTGGACCTTGGGGACAAAGGGACGTGGGACATGGCTATGTGGGGACGTGAGATGCGGGACGTGGGGATGTAGGGATGTGGGACATGGGGACACAAGGATGTGGGGGCACGGAGACATGGACCTTGGGGAAACAGGGATGTGGGACATGGGAATGTAGGATGTGGGGACATGAGGATGTGGGGGCACAGGGACCTTGGAGACACAGGGATGTGGGGAAAAGGGGATGTGGGACATGGGGACATGAGGATGCCGGACAAGTGACGTGGGGATGCAGGGATGTGGGGAGTAGGGAGCGACCTGTGGGGACACAGGGATGTAGGACATGGAACTTGCGGACCCAGTGATGTGGGACTGGGGGATGTGGTGATGCGGGGCGGTAGGGACACAGGGACGTGGATGTGGGTGCATGGGATTTGGGACATGAGGACGTGGCACATGGGGACACGGGGATGCGGGTACGTGGGACGTGGGGCAGAGGGATGCAGGGTGGTTGGGACGTGGGGCGGTGGTGACATGGGGTGTGGCTCACCCTGACGGGTGGGGGCAG
>NW_009629108.1:0-1860 GCF_000690535.1 Cariama cristata | reverse complement strand
AGCCCTGTTTTAGCCAAACCAGGAGAAATGGAATGGCTCATGTGCACTTGAATTGGAGAGTGGTTACTGGTAATCAACATAGTTTTATTTTCTATGCATGTATATGGGAAAAGCAAACAGGTTTGGTATGTTATCTTTGTCAACATCTTTGTAAGATACCTTCATACCATTGAATAGCAGGTCTTCAGCTAGAAGTCACTGATATTTTTTTGTGTTTGTTAATTGCTGTACAGAATGGTAGAGCTGCTGAAGCTTGATTTCTTAATAGTTCTCATGCATTATAATATCTTTACTGAGGCAAAGTATTTAGAGTCACATGAATTGTGATAGAATGACGAAACTGGCTAGCTAGTAGTTAATAGATGAGTGAGGTTTTTAAAATTTGTTTTCTCTCATCCAAAACTGCACAGTAAAGCTCATCTGGGGGTAAGGTAGTGCACTGATTAGATTTTGCCCTCTGCTGCTTTTGTATGTATGTACACAATTATCTATCTGTTTATTTTAGAAGTTTGTCTTGAAGGAAAACACCCCATCATCCCTGATCGGATCTCTAGTTTGACAGACAACGTACTGAAGAGGTGGCATCTAATAATCCACCTATCATACATCTCCAGTTCCTATTTACTGTATGGAAATCTGTACTTTTGGAAGCAGCAGCTTTGGAAAAAAAGTCTAGATAATGGTGGGTAAATCATAACATCGGTGTAATACTGAATTTAAGCAACTTCACTACCTGACTCTACTAGGTAGATTACAATAGGAAATCGAATAGGAAAGAGTTTTATGTTAATTTGATACCAGTGTTTATCGTTCTCACTCTGGAAATTCAGGACAAAAAGAAGCTGAGAGGACAGTTAGAAGATTAAGGCTGATTAAAGGATGGAAAGCAAATACTACTTCTCAACAGGATTTAACAGGGGCTCGAGGACGCACAGAGGATGTTGGCTGTTCAAGTCATTCTTTGCAGGGAACTGAACCTTTAGGAGGGTATTGGCATTTAGCAGCCACAACATTCAGTGGATGGGCATTGAACTTCTGGCTGGATTTGTGTCTGCTTCTAAAAATGTGGACAATACCAGCTTTAGACCACCTTACCTGTAATGTTACAGGACTTGCAATTAAATTTTATCCAGAATTGATAACTGGTAGTGCTTATACATTGAATACTATACATTGAAGGGATCTGGTAACATTTCGAAGAATCTGAGAAATACTAGTTAAGACAAAGACATTTTGGTAAGTATAAAACTCTATTTTTAGGAAAAAAAAGTTTAAGGAGGGATTGTTTCTTTTTGGGTTGTTTCTGCCTCTTTACATCACGTTTAGCTGGCTGTTGGTTTATTCACTATATGGAATTATAGAACGATACAGAATCACAGAACTGTGGAGGCTGGCGGGGACCACCAGAGTGCATCTTGTCCACCTCAGCTCAAGCAGGTCGCTTGGGATGTGAGTATCTCCATGGATGGAGACAACCAAGCTTTCTGGGTAGCATGTCTTGCTGCCTTTTTTTTTCTCTTCTAATTAATTTTTTATTTCTCCATATTGTGGGGTTGCAAGAAAGGTGTTTGAGGCTGAGAGTTACTGGTAAATTCAGTCAGAGCCTTGCTGCGAGGGCAGACTGGCTGTAAACACAATTGCTGTTGCCGTTGGGTGTGAAGCGTGCCCCACCAGGGCCTCGTGTGGGTGAGAAGCCCCTTACCCTGGCAGATCTGGTTCAGGGAGACCTCTCGTCCGTTGTGCCGTTGAGCCTAAAGCGGAGACAGCTTTCATTTTAGCGTACAGCTGCACAATACACCCTGTTCTGCATATACTGAGTGGCAAATCGTGCCCCTTTAAGGCTCTCCCCATGGGCTGGCA
>NW_009629107.1:0-34264 GCF_000690535.1 Cariama cristata | reverse complement strand
AAACCTTGCCACGCAAACCCAATACAACCTGACTGACTCTATGCAGACACATGTGATTCATAATTTCCTCCTTCAAAATTTAAAAAGATGGCAGGTTGGAGACCAAACAGGACATGCTCTATCCATACCTGGTCAGGCAGCAGTGGGGGAGAGCCAGAATCTGCCCAGAACCTCTCCACTAAGGTGACCACAGCAAGGCATGGAGTACCTACCTACTGAAGCTGTTAAGGAACACTGGAATGGGCCCATGAGACAGATCCAAGACTTAGATTTTCCCAAGCTTGACTAACACCTTGGGATCTCAAATAATCTTGGCCCCCAATTATATCACTCGTTTGCATTGTTTTGCAAATGAATTCCAATGGCCTCTATTTAAAACTGAAAAAAAGAATCTGAAGAAATCTGAGTCTACTTCATAAATATGGATATCCTTTTCTCTGGTTCGTTTTGTAAATTCCTTGCAGTGAAGCAGTTAGTAGTTAGCCAAGGCATACCACTAAAAAACACATGTCCCTTGGCCTCCTGACTGTCATTTTCATATTAACAGACTGAATTGCCCCAGCTCAGGACCAAAAAGATTAGAACAAATGCTCTGGCTTTTTACTAGAGAATCACACTGTCCCCAGAATTGGTATAACAATGCTCAAGAGAGACGACTCTGTGCCTCAGTACTCCCAGTTTGTTTGCTAAGTGGGCACAGTTGTTAGCCCAGCAATTGCAAGCTCACAGGAATTTGGTCAGATGTTCTTGGAGGCCAGAAAAAATTACCTTGAAGGCCAGGTTCAAAGCCCGGTTTTAACCATCCCTGGTTTAGGTTACAGGTCTTTAACTACTGAATTTCGTTCTAGTTAGGTTACAAAAAATTAGATCTTTTTACTATTACTAAAACATTACAGTGCTGTTTTACTGTAATAGCTTTCTCCTATGTTTTACACATCAACTTCAATCCTAAGTAGGCCTTCAAACTTTTCCCTCTCTTTTTGCCCATCCTTTCAGCAGCCCTATTACTGTCACATTCAATCTTTGGATGCTGTCATAGTTTAAGTACTGATGCATATTAGCAGTGGCAGTATATACTGCTGGATCACATCCCACTTTGGCATTTGTATTGCTAGTAATTATAGTTTGAATGCTCTGACTTGAGAGACCTTTTCTGTTTTACAGTGGTTTGCACAGAAACAGCGGTCTCTACTGACATCTCATGGCTACACTAAGCAGTTGATTGTATTTGGAAAGAAACCATTTTTTTCCATACATACTATTTTTTGTATGGTTTGAAGAGCAGAGGAGACTGTCATGCTCACTAGGTCCTAGCTCCTGTATTTTATAGCCCAGAGAATCTAATCTAGAAACGGCTGAATCCCAGTCAGTAACATCTCCCAGCTGCTGGCCATCTTAAGTTAAAATGTCAGGTGATAGGAAATGTATTGTTAACCTTCCCTGTTTTTTTAAAAAATTAGTCACAAAACATTCTTATAGGTTTTTACTGCTTCTGTTCTTAGGAGACAGATGCTATAGCCATTCCATTGATAGTTATGTTTTGATTAGATCAACCAGTATTGTTTTTTGTTTACATTTGTGACATAAATGTCAAAATTATTAAGCTGAAATGAATCAAATTGACTATCTGAGGATGCAAATGATAAGGAAAAAAACCCAAAACTTTATATCATGACTTACTTCCTGAATATGACAGACTGCCTAAGAATTGAACAATTGAACAGGACAGACTTCAGGATTGGTCCAGAAAATGTAAGAGGGGTTCTGCAGAAAACAGCATGCTACATTTTTCTGTGACTCTTAATTTCTCTACCCTCTCTCAACAAAAACATTTTTTCAAACAAAGTCAGGCAGCTCTGCTGTCAGTATGAGTTTAGCAACTTCAGTGAGATTCACCAAGACATTGTTCAATTTTGAAACTATACAACAACTGTCACAGTAGAAGAGACCAACTGTAACCTCTCACATTTATTAGATTTAATCTTCCTTTCTTGGGAACTGTGGCAGCATTATCCACTCCAGATCTACGAATATACCTCTGCATAGACTACTCGGACACATCTGTAATTCTTCCAAGCCAAATTACTAGGGTAGAGCATGTCCTATAAAAAAGTGTTCTTAGCTGTAGTGCAGGATCGAGTTGCTAGGCTTATGTGTTGGATGAACACTATTTGGGGATAGTTCCTTCATCCCTGAACTATAGTCCCCAAACAGATGAACAGCAGTTGGTTAACAGTCTGTAGGTATGTGCAGAGGGAAAGGAAGGGGGATGCAATGCCATACCTCACCGTAACTGAAGTGGCATTGACAGGTTGAAATCTCTTGTTACGTGTGACCTAGTTTCTCAGCCTATTACCTGAGAAAACCCATCTTTGTGATCTTACAGGAACCTTTTAGGTTCTGTCACCATTGAGGACAAGGCACTAAAGCTAATACTTGTAAAACTGTCAGAAAGGAAGGGATATGGGACTCTAGGTCAGCAAGTTATCATCAGTTAATGAGTTACTGCTTATCATCCAAACTGTCACAACTGAATATATTTGTAGTCTCAAATCATCTCCCACCACTCTTGAGAATTGAAATGCGTTTATTCAGAACACCACCTCTACAGCCTGGTCCTGTTTGCATGATGGTTTAAGCTATTGGGTTTAATATTTCATTTGGAGCAGACCAGAGCTGATGAGCAGTGAAGTATTAAAAGTAGCATCTTAGTTCTTGTGATAGTCTTCTTACAGCACTCATTTCAAAGCTAGCCGAAAGACTCCTTGGTTGGGATTGGAGGGACAGCAGGCAGTTCCCTGAAGAGCTTTTGGCTCATTATTTTACTGTTTTCATTTTTGCCAAGGACAAGGCAAACACTTGTCATGGAAGGCTGGGATTCTCTCAGCATAATGCTCCCTAGGTGTTGAAAGGAATTTGTCTGCCAATAGCTGAACAGCATTTGCTAATGGCTTATGCTTCTGGACAACACATATGACTGCTGAAGGAGCTAACATATTTCTCCATCCAAGCTGGCCTTCTCAAATATTTATAAGCTAATGTTGTATGTAATGCCTGCAGCATACAGAGCAACCGAACTGAATTGCTCTGTGGAGGAGTCTTCCACAGACTTTTGGAGCTGGCTGCATCAGCACTGTGAAAACCCTTTGGCATCATAAACCCTTTATTGCCACAGCTCCCACTTGACTAGTATTATACAGTGAAGCATTTAATTATGTAAAAAAACCACATAAAAAGGATTTTATAACTGTCAGGCAAAATCCATAAATGGAACAAACTTTGTAGGACTTGCAATAACAAGTCTTCTGAGTTATCTGCCTTTCTGTTTATAAACAGTACATTACAGGCATGGCAATAGCTGTAGCCAGCAGACTTGGAAGCTTTATCTCATTCCTGTCTGTGGCAAACTTCACATATGACAGGACCTTGATTTGGTCCAGGGCACTTGTGATAAAATGGAAAAGTTCTACCTAAGTAACTGAGAAGATCAGGCCTGTTTCATTCAGTGAAGAGACAGGTAAGAGACCTGTTTAATACAGTGTGCAGCATAAAAGTGTAAATATTTCTTTCTCAAAACTCGGGAATAATGCAATATTTAATGAAAACAAAAGAAGAAAGAAATGGCTACAGGGTGCTTTGTCAGCCAACAGAAATGAAGACATTTACAAGCTTATCTTTTAGATTCAGACCTATAGGAATTGCCTTTTACTCAGATATTCATTGCTCAAGCTGCTACTGTAATTAATGCAAACACTCGAGTGACAGGACTTACTACTGTGAATTTCATTTTGCTGAACAGGTGACAATTAAAAAACCCCATCTTTACTTGAATCATTCAGTCCCCCGATCATATGCATCAAGATACACTGGTGTCGGTCTTGAGGTACGCAGCACTCAGTGGCAGTGAGGGTTTGAACCAGCTGTAACTGGTTGTCCTGCAGACATCACTGAAATAACAGGTGCAAACAAGTAGAAGAAACATCTCCGGTGACCATATCTTAAAGACAACTGTTCTGCCTGACTTTTGTGGCTTGCCACAGATGAACCTGTAAGTGGAAGCTGGTGTTAATAATCCAGCTGAATAGCGACATCTCTGCTGAATGGGCTGATTAACAAAAAGGCACAGTAAAGTGTCTTTATTGTCCTACTTTAGTCAACACTTGCTTGTCACATTAGGATGCAGAGACACATGACTGTAACTCTATGCAGGGAGCTCTGCTGGGCTGGCTTCCTCTTGAAAGTAAGATTTGTTATTCCCCCTCTGGGGTCCTGGCTCACTGTGTGGGTAGCCAGGAGGCTGTTACACCAGCAATATAAATGAGAAAAAAGTCCACTTGCCATACAGATATCCAATAGAAAAAACATACTCCTGATCCCAAGCCTCTCCTGGGCACATAGCTGCTCTTCAGAGTCTGTCTTTCCTCCTCTCCTGTTCACCAGAAAGTCCTTTTGCTCCTCCTTGGCAGTAAGAGCAGTGCATTGGGACCCTCTGTCACCATAACAACTGGGTTATCTGTTTTATAATTCAAACTGCCCTCTCGCACTTCAAGGGCCTCTTCCTACACACCATCTAGAGCTCATCAATCCTTCCCTGAGCAATTCTACGTTCTTTATTGGAATAGTAACTCCCACATCTACTCTTTCTAAAGCTGCTTCTCTGCCTTTTTATTTCCATAAGCCTGATGAACCATATACTAACCCATTTGGGAAGATACAGGTAACTCTTAGTCTTTTCAAAGACCAGCTAACCCTGTGATTAACCCCATTGTCTTGGGTTTGCCTTTGGGAACGGTTGCCCCAAGCAGTTCAGAAAATAATCCTACAGAGAGCAAACCACTCATTTAGCAAATCCCCATGTAACTCCTAATTCCTATGGAATTTAGACAACATGACAAGCATTAAAACACTAAAGGCTCTTAGAAAGCACCTGTCCCTCCAAAATTAAAAATGCATCCCCAAAATCTTACTTAGCCACTAACTAACTTTGTGGCATTGGGCTAGCTGATACCCGTTTCTGTACTTCACCATGTTTAATGGCAGTGTTCCTACTCAATTGCCTCAAGTTGAATAAATGACTTTACTAAACCTCCCCAATAGTTTATTTAGAGATTGAATAATTATTATCAGATTTTCTTTCATTATATGTAGAAATTTCAGCCTGCACTGTCAGTTGCAACCCATACAAGCACTGCAAGTCAATACAAATATTTTCTACTAATTTGGAAATTAGGTTAAAATGTGATTACCCTCTAAATAGCCCTGTTAAATGAGAAATAAGGATACAATATAAATTAGTGCTTGTAATGGGTTTTGCAACACATAATCATAACTTGGCATTTCACCAAACTCATTTATAAAGTATTATGACAGCACGGGCGCCCAACTTACTGGTAGCTGTTATATATAAATGTAATTTTACTGTAGAGAGGCAGTCCCTGTGATAACAGCATTCCCAGTTCTATATTGCTGTGCTTTGCCTGAGCAGCCACTGCACGTCACTGTTGTTCCACGCAGAAGAGTCAAAAGAGACTCATTTATGTGAGCCGGTAGCAGGACTCAAGAGTCTATTTGCCTTTTCAATCAAGGGAAGAAAATGTGATACAAACCAAGGGATGGAGTTTACTGAAGTCAAGGGGAATTTTTTCCCCAGAACTAAAGGGAGGCCATAACTGTTGTTCTTTTGCTTTTTCATTTGCCCATGCAAAAAAGCTTTATCCATCTTTTCTCCTTAAAGATGTAAAAAGAGAATGGTCATTTGCCAGGGACACCAAGATCCTGAGAGAATTGCTAGCTCTTCACAGGCCCCATGTGAACAGTGACAAGTCACTAAACCTCTTGATGCTCAAGTTCTGCAGCAATAACACCATACCCTGCCTCACAGCATTACTATGAGGTCTGAAATTACAGGTATGAGATGTAAGAGCAATGTCATGTATACCTTCTTAGATCTGGAGCAATTCTTCCTTTCAAGTGAAGGGGAAATTTTGTAGTGTTATGTTGCGATTTTAGAAATAAAGAGTTTGCAAATCTGGCATGATTGTTAATCCTAAAAAGGCAGCTACAACTAGGGATCTGAATGATGTTTCTTCTAGAAGCACGACACTTCTAAGAAAGCTTTGTCAACAACTATGTCAAGTCACATAAGCTGACTAACACTAAGCTCCTCCTTCTGGTACTTGCCACTAAAAATACAGAAATATTCCCAGTTCCTCATATGACTGTTTTTCGAGGTTTTCAGCAATTGCCACATTGTCTGAGTGCAATGGGGAGGCTTAATTCCTTTTCAATAAAGTTTCGTACAAAACAATTCAAGAGGAATGAAACTGCCAGTAAACACAATTCCAGTAGAGGGTAGGAAAGAAGATACTGAAGGATAAAACAAAAAATAAAACAAAACCATGAGAAGATGTTGAGGGGAATTAACAATAGAAGAGATATATAAACTTAACAGAAAATAGTTTAGCAAGTAGGGACTTTGTGGGATCTTCTGTAGCATTCAATGCACTAAAAGCAGTGATTCCCCATCCATGGGTTTTCATACTGTGCTTGCAATCCATCAGTGATAGCTGTACTTACCAGACCCTACTGTTGCAGCCTGGCTTGGCTGCCATTGGCATATTAATTCATCACATCCTGGCAGTCCTTGGATCTGGGATCATCAGGAGGAGGTGACACTTCAGCTGCAGGTGACACTGAGGTGCCAAGTAGATGTACTCAAGCCAGGTTTACCCATCTAGTTCCTGTTTCAGCAACAAAGCTGAGGGACAAATTTCAGTATGGAGTAGCTATGTTCCTGCCAGACTTGTGTCATGCATGGTGACTCCCATGCCACTGCAATTTTCCTGATATTACTACCCTGATTTGCGATGATTACGTTTATTTCACAGATGCTTTCCCACATCTCCAGCCTGCAGAAGAGATACAACCTGAGGAAAGCATTCTTCTTTTCTTCCCTAGTACCCCACCAAATGTAGCAGGAATCAGATGCCAACTTTGTAAGGTTGAGCCCTGGCATTTCTCACACTGGGAATGCTTGCACAGACACAGAAATACCTGGCTTTATGAAGAAACTAAGCCTCTGCATGCTCGACCTGAGTGCTGCTGTAGATCCTGTGTCAAAGAAAGGAAGAAAATTCCAAAAAGAAATTATCCTGAAACCACCAGCTGTGATCTTAATCCTTTGAGAGGCCTAAAATCAGGCCAGAATTCTTCATGCAGCATAAGAACAAGGAGTTTTGTTTCTGAGGTTACGAAACCAATGTTTATTTCATAAGCCCATATCCACAAACATAAGAGGAGAAGAGATCATACTGCCAGAGGGAAGGAAACCCTTTCCTGAAGCAAATGACTGGGCTGTAACACTGCATCCTGCTGAGACAGGGATGATTTATAAAAGAGAAAACATACACGGCTTGGCGATCAAAACAGTTGCCTCAAGATTGCTGAGCTGAGTGAAGAAGTGAAGGGACACAGAAGTGAATCAAAGTCTAGAATTGAAGGCAGAGGACTGAAAATGTCCGTCCTTCTTCAGACTTTGTGAGAAAACAGCCTTAGCTTTACCTGCAATTTTTGTTCTATATTTTGTGTGTTACTCCTGTGCTGCTAAGGGATGTGTAATTTCAGATGTCTTGGGCTCTACCTCATGGTAGCATGCGTTGGTCAAGATGATCCCTGCTGCTGTACTGCCCTAAGTATACTTGACCTGCAGCTATTTTCTCTCCTGCAAATAACAGGCGAAAGAAACCTGACAAAAATGGTGGGCCAGATTCTCCTCTCAAGCAGAAGCCTTGGCAGAGAAAGTGGGGCCTTGGGGAGTCACAGCTGGTGCATTATAATGTGCTGGTGCCTGCTGGCTCTTGAGCCTGATTGACTGCAAGTTCATTCCCTAGGCAGGGCTAAGGAAGAGCTGTGCTTTGCCTTGCCCATTGGCTGAGCTGAGAATTATTGTTTAAACCAGTAATACCTGATTTTTACTTGACAAAAGTTTTAGCAAAGACTTTGCTGGTACAGTTTTAACAAGGCAGCCCTCAACAAATTCAAGTTCTTTGTGTGACTAACGTGCTGCTGAATGCTTGGAGCCAGAGAAACCAAGTCTGGCTCTGACTTGACACCAAATAGTTATTGTCTGTATAATTACAAGATTTCCTTTTGTTTTGTATGCTACATGAGCCCAAATGGAAGCTTGAGGATCTATCTGCAGACCCAGTTATCTAAAGCTTTTCAGCATACATGCTTGTAGGTCCAGCTTTGTATTATTTAGAGGTTTTGCTTGTTGTTTTAGGTTTAATGTGTTTGCTCTCTTGATGGCTCCGTCAATATACATTCTGCGCTGAAAAAGTTAAGTGTCAATATATAAAAAAAAGATAGGGCCAAAAATACCCATCCAGAGTTTGGAGATGGAAGGCAAATTACAGGTTTGTCAATAGTGTGTTTGGGAGCATTTTAAATAGTGGATCACTTGATGCTAGCTATTGTAAATATTGGTTTAAAGGTGCTATAAAATTGATGGTCCACAGTTAAACCTTCCTCCAAATCCTGATCTATTTATGCTGCCTCACTTAGTGTCAGATCCAAAGACCACTGAAGGTAATAGGAGTCTTTACCAAGTCGTTAACAAGCACAGTGTAGTTTCAGCAAATGCATGTAATCTTGCAGTAGAAGCACAGTACATTTTCTTACAGTTTTTGTTAAAGGCGGCACAGTATACTCTGGAACATGCCTTTCATTTTTTTTTAATGTGACAGCAGAGAAAAATGGCATAGAGTGACATTCAAAGAAGAGTATCACTCTCTACCTTAGTTGCACAGCTTTTTGTGAAGTAAGGTTAGACAATGAAAACAGTATTCAACTCCCTCCACAAATCATAGCGTGGGATGTGGTGACTGAGGTCTGAATCCTGAGCAGACCTGGACTGAATATTATTTTGAGTACCAGTTGGTGAGGTTTGCTGTTTCTGCAGAGTCCTTCATTGAGTGCTGGATCTGATCAGAGTAAAACGCTTAGGCTGTGATGCCAAAACAGTGAAGCTGAAAAATGATTAATGTAACTTCTACCCAATCCAAGACCCACTCTGAAATTTGAAGGAATTCTTTATGACATTTGCCCTAGTCTCTACAAAACCTTATTTCCTCTTCTCAGAGGCATGTAACTGTCCCAAAATCTGTACATTAGATTAAGTCCTAATTTAGAAGCAATGAATTATTATTGAGGGCTAGATTTCACAAAAGGCTTAACATCATCAGCGCAGCCATATTTATGTATTAACATTAAGGATTTAATGTATTGGATGTATATCAAAGAGTCTGGCCAGCACTGTCCTAACACTGGCTTCCGGTTTTTATTTTTTATTTCATGTAGGTACCTAAATGGAAGAAAAGTTTTTATGTATGGTGAGCACCTTAAAATCTGGCTGAAAAAGTTCTGAAGAATAAATGGGAATTCAGCCTCCACAAAGGTAAATCAGAGTTTTGCTGTTGTTGACCTGACTCAACATGTAGGTTTGGAGAGCTTTGAATGAAAATCCATTTCAGTCTTGCAAAGACATGTATTTAATTCAGGCCAAACTTATGACACCATGATCCTTGCCTGGAGTATTAGTATACCTGAAGTCCATATGGAGAAAGGAATTAATGAGGAAGAAAATCCAACAGCAGAGTTATTCATGCTCATTTGCTTTTGGTGTAGCTGTCTATTGTAGTACATCTGCATTTCCTCCCTTGTCTCCCCATTTTTTCCCCATCCTTTTCCCAGGGAATAAAGTGAAAACAATTCTGCTGTGGGCAAGTCTGGAACCTGTCTGGTTCTTCACCTGTTGTTTCCATCACAAAGAAAACTGTGATTAAGGGTGACAGGGCCCTTAGGAGACTGGAAGGTGAGATGGCAGCTGGAGAAGAAAACGACAGGGCTCTAGAATTATCTGTTCCCATAGAACAGGTGTCAGCAATTGCAGATAAGGCAATGCCTGAAAGTTTCAGTGCTCCAGGCGGCACTGAGAGGGGAAGATGTGTTTGCAAAAGGGCATGTTCACTCAGTTATAGAGTGCATGTGTTGTGCTAAATGTCCTTAAATCCCTCTGGTAATGCAGCCGTCTGTAACAATAAATAGCAAATAAGTATTGTCTCCTCTGGGACTACAGCTATCATGCTTCCAAATAGGAGTCATCCTGCTCTGAGGTGTAAGAGACCATACATTTACTGTGAGTTCTGGGGAAAAACACTGAAACCCACATAATTTAACCTGAAATCTTAGATTGCTTGTGTTTACACAGTTTTGTGTAAAAGCAATAATAACACTTTAAAAATTCCAAGCAGCCCACTCCCCCCAGTTATTCTAGATTTAAAAACACCTGATAGGTAAGAAATATTTGTGTATTAGTACTTAAAAATGTTATTATTTATCTGTCTTTTCATTCCACTTCCTTTCCAGGAACATTCTCATTTAAAATTTCCCCCTGAGTAAAGATACAATTCAAAATCCCTCATTGTGCAATTTTTGTGATTGGTAGGAGTATAAGTAAGTGGATAGATCTGCTGAGAAGTGAGGAATCTAGCAGACCATGTACATACATAATCTTTTGAAAGTGAGTAGCAGCTTGCCGTCTTTGTTTTAAAATGTTCATGTATATTTCTGGAAAAGAGGATAACAGAACATCTAATAATAGCAAAAGGTTTATAAGGCAAGCCAAGACACTCAGTGTCTTGAAAGTATTTTTCAAGCATGAGCATAACTATACTTCATGACTCATCTGTAAGGTAGCTATCATTATTTCTCTTGTTCAGATGGGGAAAATGGCATCCAGAGAGACCGAGAAACTCAAATAAGTAGCACACATGAAAAGACTGGCAGCAATTAAAACAACAAAAAAAAGACTAGTAAGTGATATTGCTACTTCAGCTCATTGCCTGAAATTATTGGAATATTAACACCCCCAAAAAAATCCAGGACCATATTTCACACCGATATACACAGAACCAGAACACCCCAAAGAAAGATACAAGTAGTTCAGAGGCTGTAAAGAACACTGAGGTTTTCAGAGCTGATCACAAATCTCAGACCAGGCTCAATAGTAATAAAACATTTAGAAACCCTCCAAAAGCTAACATTCTTCCCCACTGTAATACCCATGCCCAATTATTTGGCAGTTTCTTTCACATGTAAACCAATATTTCTCTCCTAGATCTGGGAAAAGAATTCAGCAATGTAGATACCTGCTACCTGCTTGCTGTGCTTAAACCTCCAAAAGGTTGCAGTGATTTATAATTTGAATGGGAACATACTGATTTCCATGGTTTTGAAGCAGTCTTTTAGAAAGGCAAAAGCTGTTAGATTAATTCCCAGTAAAGATTGTATTACTGATCACTGAGCTATAGTATACTGTGAAAGGTCAATGAGAAGCCTGTCACACAGTTAAAAGTTGAATTTTGCAATGAGTTTGGTGAAAGACAAAACTGGTCTTCCTAGAAACCTTCTAAGGCCTGGAGAGACCTCAGATTAAGTTAATTATCTGCATCCTTCTTCTCAAAAAAAAAAATAATGGTTTTGCTCTTAGAGTCTTGAGATCCAGATTCACATCCTAGATACCAGTCCTAGATGATGGTCACAAACTGTGAGGAGTGGGACTTAAAACTGCTATGCACTTCATTGGTGTAGTACATGCAATGCTTACAAATCTAAAATCAGGATTTAGCAGATTATCAATAGAAAGGTCAAGGCCTACCCAGTATCTTTTCCCTTTCCTCTATAAGAGAAATGAAAAATGGTTTCCTTCCGGCTAGAAGTCTAGCATGTCCACTGTCATGTTCATCTCAGACAGCCACATAACCCATAACTTCTTCCTCTCCATGGAACCTTAAAAAGGATATTCTTTACACTAACTGCCTCCAGGACTGGATTTCCCAAATGATGCCTTCACCTTTTATGAAAGAGCTTTTTTCTGTAGCTGTGTGGAAGCACTGAACATTTGTTTCTTCATCATACCTTCTAATAGTGTGTGATCAGCCAGCATACCCACCTTGTGCCAAAAGGCAGTCACAGAATTGTTCCATTCCAGAGAGTGCTGCCAAAACCTCCTTTTCTATCTGTCCCCTTTCTGTATTTGTCAAGGCATTTAGAGCCAATGCTTTTGGCTCCTGATCTGCACCACTGTGACTCCTAGTCTTCCTTCCAGTATATCACTCTGCATCTCTTACTGCTCTGCACTTAACCAGGAGTAAGCTGCAGCATTGCCTCTTCACTGCAGATTCAATTCTCCGTAACCTGATGGGAATGACTTACTGCATTCCCATGGTTTAATGTGGGGTCTGTTTCTAATTTCAGCTTGTCCTTTAGCCCTTCACATTCTTCCAAGAAATCTTGCTCTACTATTAGAAAACATCTGGTCTATATGATGCTTGGTGTTCAGCTTGACTTTCTCCTTCACCCTGAAGGAATGTTGGTGCTGCACTAGCATCAACCAAGCTTGCCTGTCCATGCTATTTAGCCATGAATGATGCTTCTATTAGTCAAGCACTTCAAAGTGCCAACAATGACATCTCTTCCTTTTCCTAACTACTGACTAGTAGTCTCTGTTTATTCACTGGTCTCAGCACTGTTCTGTGCCTTTCCAACATCTGGTTACATTTCTCCAGCCCAACACTGATGTTTATCCCTGCTGCTTGGATTTTATCGAGCTGGAATTGAACTGGTCACTGCCTTATTAACAGAGCTGAAAATATGGCAGTGGAATCACTGACAACCTTCTTTGGTAGTGCATGTACGCTGAAAATCTTCAGATTTCTGCACAGGTCCCTACACCTAGGTCCACGGAAAAGGCTTTTGAGGAGTACTGTGCTTTCTTGTAAGATTCAGGGAGCAGCAGAAGGCAGGGATGGGCCACAGACTACACCCGGAGATTTTTTTTCTGACCACATAGGCTGTCAACTCTTTCTGATTCTTCTCAGGCTTCTGAAAACATCTCATTTACAAGGGGCGTGCTGGGAGGCTTTGCAGGGGTATTAGCACAGTCAGTTCCATTACAAGAACATGACATCTGTCTTTCCCTCCCATGTCCTCCTTGTCTTTCTGCTGATCAGTCTTAAACTCTGCAGAATCACTTTCTATTTTCAGCTTTTTCCATTATTTTTTCACATACCTTCCACCTCCTATCCTGTTCTCATCCTAGTTGCTTTCCTTTGCACATTCTGTGGCATCTTCCTCCATCCCCTTTCACTGTTATATCTCAGTGTTTATCTAATTGTTCTTATTTTTTTCCTTATAAACTTTTAATTCTCTCTGTGCTTTGCGTTTTCTCTTCTTCTTCACTTCTATTATAATTTGTCCAGTTTTGAACTACATAGGTCTTAAAAATCTTACAAAAGGGATTAAATTATATCCATATTATGATTAAACTCAGACAAAACCTGAATATTGTAATGATTGAATGTAAATGGCTTAACAATGCTATTAAAGAGATCAGTTGTATCTCAAACTACTTTAATCAGTGCTACAGTTCAGAAAGAGAGTAATCATACAAAAAGATTCAGAGGTGCGTGTGTGTATAGATACGCATACATGTATGCACATACACACTCAGAAATGAAACACACACAGTAGACATAACTGAGTCAACTGTTAAACTGATGAATGTAAGACATTTTCCCAAAGGTTTAGGGTACGTTGAAGGATCCACACAGACAACTATTCACATCTGTGTGCTGGCTGGAAGTTGCACTCCTACTGTGTGGGTCTTTGTAAGCAAGAGGTCTGTTATGTGCAAGAGAGGAGACAAAGCCTTGGTGAATTTTTTCTAGTTCTGCTTTGCTTTTCAGAGTTACTTCATTTAAAAATAAGCCAATTTACAATGTTTCAGAATATCACAGCCTATTTTAGAATTGAAACAGGCTTGATTTTCCAGTTAGCTGCAATTAGTGGTAAAGGCAAGGCAGGTTGCCTCAGAAAATGACCCTTCATCAGGAGTATATAGTTCTTCACAGGTGCCAAAACAAGTGCTCAAACGCTAAAATCAGTGAAATAGATGCAAACACAAGTATTATTTAATACCTTATTTTAATGGGCAAGAACTGTTTCTGTCCTTTAAAACACAGGGACAGCCACTCATTTTCCTTTCATTGTTCACTGAGCAGTTGGTTTATTATAGTCTGCAGGGAAGATATGTTACTACGTACGCAGGGGCTGTTCAGATGTTTGCAGTATTGATGTATTTAAGAGGTCAAGCAAGGTGTTTAGTTTAATAACAATTGAGTTTCTTATTAATTTTTATTTATCTTTCACATAGCTCTCAGCTTCCCCATTTTCTTCTGATCCACCATGTTTAAGACCAAAAACAAAGAGAAGCTTCCCATCTAGTTTCACAAGACTTCTAAAACATGGAGACCAACAACACTGGGATGAGATGTGGCCAGAAAGGAGTTCATTAGTCATGTACATAAGGTAAAGTGAACCCCATCACTCCTTGTTTACTTTGGCCAGGTGCTGGTTTCCAGAGTCAGTGGCAGGGATGTAATAGGTCTAGATCCTCCCATATTTTGCCTCAGAGAGTTTTTCCAAATATTTCATGTTGATTTCCCTTTATGCATAAGCAGTTATACAGTTGATTTGCCTAATGTCTATATTAATTTTGGTACACTTTTAATTAGCAGATAGCTAATTAACATAGTATAAGGTTATCTTGTTAAATGTTAATTGGATATGTAAACATTCTTTACAAGTTAATATTCAGAGGAAAAATATGTAATATGCATTTGTTGCCTGTGTCATTCTGAATTAATTACATGACAGCCAGATTTATCCCTTCCCAACTTGAGAACCCTCAATAAGTACTCTTTTAAGAATCAATTGATACTTAATTAATATGTACTGGCTGTCTTATTTAATTTAAATTAGTTCTTTCAACAAGTTACAGCGTTGCTGAAAGACACAGCATTCCCCCTGTGACACAGAGCATTTTCTGCTGAGAGCACATGAGGGTGCTGTGAGAAAAGGCTTGGTGCAGCTGGCCCATATTTCACAACTGGACACACAGCCTCCTCCTTTCTTCTTATCAAAAACAAAAACCACCCACACAGAAATCTTTATGAAAGTTGCATGTACTGTGCTGTATCTCATTCCATGGGGCTTCATATTGCTCAGGGCTCTGTGATAGCTCCCTACCTGGATGGTGTTTATTACATTAGATGATGAGGTCAGTAACCTTCTCCCCCGATCAGGTAGGGCACGAGGTCCACATTCCTTCACTCCCCTTTTATGTTATCTTCATAACATCCACTGATGAGATACGCGTAGATTTAGCTCATTGTTTCAGCGCATTGATATTCCTAGCTACAGGAGAACAGCATGATTGAGTCCCCGAGGGGCTGAATTCTGGGATGGATGCATGGCAACAACGTTCACATGTAATTTATTATGTGTATGAAATCCTTAACATCAGCAAAATGGTCGCAGAGTTTGCCCTTCCTTTCATCACACAATAAGGCTGTTAATGAATGAGAAACATCTCTGCATGCTGCAGTTTAACACATTCTGTGCCCAAGCAGTGGCAACAGGGATCTGAACAGCTTTTCTCTCTGCCCAGGCGCAGATTCCCTCTTCTGTACCTTTGCTGCAACTGATGGTGGTTTTAATTTTTGGATGATTGTATCTCCAGCGATCCCCAAGCACTTGCTAAATAACAATTAAGTATCACTGAGCTCGGGTGATGTAAGTATTACAGGCAGGTTAACTGAAAGACGGAGGTGAAGCCTCTTGCCCAAAGCCGCAATGTGATATAATAGCAGCTCCCAAGAACTCTGACTCTCAGTTTCTCCCTCTAAACACAAGATCACACCTCCTTTCGCAGGTAACTGCACTAACTGACCTCTTTCTGGACAGGGCATCTGTCATCATAAGAAAATAAAACTCCTTGAATTCGGACTGGACCCTGTGAGTGAGGGCCTGGTCTGACTTTCTGAGGTCAATACCAAAGATCTCTTTTACCCTTGTGTGACATCAGAATGACAAATGGTGAAGATTAAAGGGTCTGATTCTCATAGGTGGTTAGACCCTGGGCCTGCAAGTAACTTTAGGAGGAGTTTTAAATGCTTAACCTTTCTAAAACCATATCTGAAGGCTTGCCCAAGGTCACGCTGGCAGCCTTTTGCAGTGCTATGGCAGCAGTAAATTTGTCCAATTGTCTTGTCTCTGAGTTTGCTGGTGCTACTAAATTTTCCTCTAAGGAGGATTGCCCCATTTGTTGCAGCTGAAAAAGCTGTTCTTTCGTCTTGAAGCAGCTGAAAGAATCTGAATACGTTGTATTGTAATCATTAAATACCAGTTTTCTACTGGATATAAGCAGAACACCTATTTTTAGTTAAAAAGCTGCTGCTGGGTTACACAATATCTTTTATGGCTGAAGTAATGCAGCAAGCTGGCACAAACCAAATGGTACTTGACTGTTTGCAAATTGAGCATCAACACAAACAGCAGGTGGTCATTCAGCTCTAGACTTCCACGCCGATTATTATAATAATAGCTATAGTAATAATACTAAATAAATAACATTCAGCAATCTATGTGCTTTTTCATGAGGGGTTTGAATACTGAGATCCACTTTTACAAGTCATGCTCAGACAATTATTACCTGCAGCTTTATTTTTATCATCACTTTCTCCATTTTCCTATTGTTGAAAGTTAGGATTAGTATCCCTGTATTGCTGTAGCCAAGATCTTCAGATCAGATAGATACTTTCCTGAAGCTCCAGGGTGCCTTTTTATTGTACATGACTGCTGCACCAAGTTTTGTCTAGAGTGAATTTTTTAGTCTTTTAAACTCTAAAAGTAGGAACACATGATCCACTTTAAAACATCTAGGAATCATAACCAAAACTTTCTAAAATAGGCATGTATGACAGCAGTATTCTTACTGCATTTCTCCTAGCTTCACTAAACAGTAACTGGTCTAGTTAGCTTCCCTATGTCCATCTCTCTGGGCAGGGGGAGGAACTGAATAGTCATTCACTTTGAAACATTTTATTACCCTGTGTCTGTGTAGGTACGTGTGAAGAATTCAGATTATCATGTAGCAGCCAGGAATTTTAAACTGGAAACCAGAAGTTAGGCTAAGAAAATTTCTTAGTGTCCAGAAATGCTGAAAACTTGCAGATATCCATCACTATTGGCCTACCTTCTTCTTCTTCTTCTTCTTCTTCTTCTTCCCATCATCATTGTTATTATTATTATTATTATTATTACATATAGCCATACTTCTATTTCCTTGTCCCCATTAAATAGCGCTACTGAGCACAAGGACTGCTTGTGGAAGAAGATGCTAGTCGATACAGAGATGGCCCGGCCTGTCCCTGAATCAGGCTGAATGCAGTTTTTGTAGCTCTCGCTCTTAGGCACTCAAAATATCTGCTGTTACATTTACTGTGAGGAGAGTTTGCCTCTACAGTCATTTGTTCTAACAGAACACTGGGAACATATCTGTTACAGACCGACAGACATTGGTCCCTATGTGACCGTTCCCATGTGCTTGTCAGAATCCCATCCTTGCTGATGCTGATGTGCACTAGCACAGTCTGGTACAGGAGGATCCAACAGTGTAATAGCATTAACTGCTTGGTTAAGTCCACCCATGTGCTGAGGATGACAGTGGTGCAGAATGAAAGGTCTGAGGTGAGCGGCAACTCGGATGTAGAAGGAATAAAAAAACTGATAAAGGGAAATTTGAAAAGAATCTTGTGGATGTGGAGGAAGAAGGTGAAAGTGAACATCATGAAAATGAAACCAACAGAGGCTTTGTCTCAACAAAATTTAGTTTTATGTATACAGTAGTATATATCTTGTGCATGAAAGCCCTCCCAGGGGTGCTGCAAGGCATACCCGAGAGTAATGCAACACCTAATTATCACTATTAGAAAACAATGGAAGACAATGTTAATGCCAAACATATAAAGTAGATACAAAGTTCAATTTTTAATCATTCTTAGTGCATTCCCATGAAATTTCAGATCCCCAGAAGCAATCATGCAATTGCAGCCTTACAAGTATAACACAGCAGTATAGTTCCGCTAGAAACAGGCTAGCCTTCATCCGAATATTCTGGTTGCCCCAAACTGTAATTTGAGGACACCTATGACTATCTATGAATTTGTGGCAAATGTTTTTGGTGGAAGAAAAGAGAAAAGACTATATTGAAACTTTCCTTTGTTGTTTGAACTGTTTGAAACTAGATTTCCCTGATCAACTGAAAATTAGAAGCAACACAAAACAGGTTGATATGGGTTTGCCAGTCTGAGGCCCTGAAGCACGAACAATCTGAGATGAAGTCCCAGAGACCATGGATGGGACACATCCTCATGTGACACAACTGCTGCTTTTGCACACACCTGGTTGGCATAATGAGCACTTGGCACCAGTGAAAACTAGCTGCTGTAAAGCAGGGAAAGCATGAAAAAGATTTAGCAACCACTCTTGCAAGTAGATGTCACGTGATTCCAGATTATCAGCAGGCCAGCCTGAAAAAGAAGTGAGCATTGTACTTTTACAGGTGTAACACACAGGGAGATTGCTGAAACTGCTCTCAAAGAACTGCAGTCCTCAGAACTGACAACCCCAAAGATCATACAAATACTTAAAGTGAAGCATTAAACAGGGTCTTGTCGGCTGAGTGGCATGTCTGTTAAACCTTCTAAAGCAATACAATCAACTACTGTCAGAAAATTCAGATTCATATTTGTGTCAACATTTGTGCTCTCCAGTGTCAGCTGAGATATCCTCTTCTGTGCTTGTCTCCTGAAATGATTAGTAGACCTTGGGAGAGTGAAAGCTGTTTTTGTGAGCAGCTGGTTCTGATATTGTAAAATGAATCCACTCTGCATTCCTCTGAAATCTGGTGACAGGTGGGATTTTAATAAAAAATGGCTGGCATTTCATGGAGAAGGGGAAAAACAAAGGACTTTACATGGAAGGCTGCATTTTTCAAAGGCACTTCAATCTCTGCAGCAGAGATGGATCCACAGTGCCCACATAAACCCTTACTCTAGTCTAGCACTTTTCTCCAGGAGGTGAGAGATCTGTTGCTCACCCAGCCTTAAGCGTACACCGTCGTGTTTCGTCCTTGCCTCGGGAAGAGGATAACGTGGAGAGGGGATGGCAGAGGGGCTGGGCTGGAGGTGTGCGAATGTCTGTGTGTGCAAAGCTGTGGGAGAGGATTTGGCAAGGCTGAGTTTGCAGACCTACCACCGCCTACGTTACATGGTCTTCACAGCACAATGCCAGCTTGGGAACCTTTCCAGAACTAAAGCAGGCAGAGGGGTAGAAAGAGGAAGCCGGGCACAGGCAGGACCTAACGCTGGAGCAGAGCAGATGCCTCCCCTCTTTGGGAAGGGAGGCTGTGTGGCCATGAGTGCTACCCAAGCCTGGGCTCCCTAGCCAGTGCTAATGAGGGGAGAGCCATGCTCCTTGTGCCTGCTTTACTGGCTGTGACAACGCAGAAGCTCTTTAAGTGGAATTAAAAGCCCTTCCTGCCCTTAATATGCATGAGAACAAAACGAGCTTCTTCAGCAAGATACTCTCATTTTGTGAAACTTCAAAGAAAGCTCAAACTCCCTGTTTCTTCACGAATAACCCAGTTTGAGTATTATAATATTAATAAATGCATTAGAACTATTTTTAAGTAAGCAAAGACTGGATGATAGTCATCCAAATTAATGAAGGGTATGAACTTAAAATTGATTATGTAAACTGCACTAAATCCCTGCGCAGATTTAATGATTTAAATTCAAATTTAATTTAGATTTAACTCAAACACTAACTTGAATTAAAGCCACTTTAATTCTGAATGAGAGTGCCCAGAATGGGCTTTAGTATAGGTTAACAAATCTGCTCTGTGCAAAGATTTTCTTAAACTGCGTTATTTTTTCTTAATGCCATTAAGTCAGTAGATTGAATACACTGGGCTCTGAAAGACAGCCTGTGCTTGGAAGTAGAGGATGACTCACCAAAATGCATAAGCAGCCCCCAGCTGTAAGTAGAGGAGAAAACTCACATTTTTTGGGCTAATTAAGTCCCTCAAAGAGAGCTTAGTCTTTCGAAAGAAGAATAATTCCCTTCTCTGGTGGGCAGGGCAGTGGACTGAGGCCTTGAATCTCCCCCTTTTACCAGTATGCTCTCCCCTAAGGACAGAACTGAAGAGGAAAGTAAGTTCCCAGGTTACCGACTCCCTTTATTGGAGTCCATAAAAAACCCAAAACAAAACTAAAAAACCAAAGGAAAACTTGAGTGTTGCAAAGGAGACAGAAGCTCCAGGTTTTCCTCTGTTGCAAGATGTTTGTTTCTTTTACTTAAATCTCTGTGTTTTTTTCACACGTATTTATCATGCACACTTTTAGTTCCCTGACCAGGGAAGGCCATCGGTGTATTTCTAGAGTCCCTTGCTTGGTGCAAACTGGTGTGAGCAGCAGAAGGTGTCACAGAGCCATGCACTTCAGTATGCTCTAGATCTGACTTTCTCCAGGGTACTTCTGCTGTTGCAATTGCCCAGGTGGATGTAGTTCCAGTTGATTTCATGTTGGATATGTAGCACTGCACTGGGTGCCCGTGTCCAGGTGTTGGCAAGTCAGGGCTGCAGGGGCCTCTGTGAGGAGAGGCTGGGGCTGCCCCGTGCTGCACACAGCTGTTTCCAGCCATTTGCCTAATGGCCCCACATTGACACACAGCTGAGCCCCTCAGCCAGGCTGGTGATGCCTCTGGGAAAACAGATTTAAGAAACGGTAGTGTGAGGTGTTGGGGCAGAGAGTTGCTTGTAGTCCTTGGGGAAGACCATGGTTGAAGCAAGGAAAAAGCATAAGGAGGAGCAGAGAGGAGCTGTTGTGGGCTGGCTGCAGCTTCTCCATGTCCCATCTCCTTGTGCTGCTTGAGACAGGAGGTAGATGAGTCTGGGATGAAGGAGTGAAGCTGAGGTCAGTGAAGAGGGGGTTATGGGATGGGGGTGTGTGTTAGTTTTTGTCTTTGTCTCTTGCAATCCTACTCTATTTTTAATTGTCTATAAATTAGATTAATTTTCCCTAAGTGAAGTCTGTTTTGCCTGTAGTGGTAATTGATAAGTGATCTCCCTTTATCTTGACCCATGAGCTTTTCCATCTTTATTTTCTCCTCCTGGGCTGTTGAGAGGGTGGAGTGTGAGAGTGGCTGGGTGGGTATCTGGCCAATGTCAGCCCATGACTGGGCTGTATCTTGGCTAGATCAGTGCAAATCTGAAGAAATGCTGTGAAAACTGATGGTGTTTAAGTACATGCACACTTCTGTCTTGTAACAAAGACATTGGACAGACACCTAGAACATCTTGCTGGGGCAGCAGGAGGGTTGGTTACCTCTAGCTGTGTGCCCTGCCTTTCTGCTAGGGGCTGCTCAGCCCAGGTGTCAGCTACCTGCCACTGCTGCAGCACCATGAGACTTGTATCCCTTGGCAAGTCTGATCAAAATGGGAATGGCAACAAGAGGTGGAAAGGATCCATCTAAGTTACAAGTTCACTCCTCCTGGGCAACTCTGGATGTGACAGCTTCTCCTCTTCCGTGGAGAGGATTTTGCTTGAATTAGGGCTTATGTTTCTGGGGCTAGAACATAGGCTGGCTCAAGTGCCTTTGTAAACAGCCTACCCTAAGCAGGCTGGGTTTCTCTTTAAGAAAGCACACAGTGTACTGGAGCTTAATGGTACGTGTTAAGGAAGAACATCTGGTTATGAGGAGATAGATATGCTGAAACATTTACTGATGTTTTGCTTCCTCCCCTTGTGTCACCTGAAATCTATCATCTCACTATGGTATCCCAGCTCAGTCCTGCTCACAAATCTAGGGAAGCAGGGCAGTGGTGCACAGCTTTTAGAAAATGATTAGTGATCTGTCAGGCTAACATCTAAACATGGGCACTGACTCAGATGTGTTACCTATAAATCTGTTCATCAGCAGCTGAGGAACATATGTGCCTCCTCTTCCTTAAACATAAAAACATTAATTACATTATATTGTACCACAGTAATGGGCAACATAGTGACAGAGGCTTGCCAAAACTTTAATTTTAACCGTAAATCTGGAGGGTCTGAAATGGCAATTCAAGCTGCTTTAAAAGACGAAGATAAAGCTGAAGTCAGGTGTGTAGGAGCAGGAGTTGATGGGGGTGGGGAGGAAGGCATGGAGAATTAGCATAGACTGGCTGAACCACTTGAGACTAAGATAATAAAACTACAGTCTTCCCTGGATAAGGGACAGGAGATAAAAAATTGCAGTTTGGTAACAGTTCCTCTTCTGACTTTCTGCACTAGTCATGGGATAAAAAGGTTTCTTCTCTCCTACTATTGGGTCTTGGCTTCCTACTGTTTGGTTTTGCTGTCCCTCCTTTTCTCTTCCCCAGTGCAATCATCTAATCACAGAGGGAATACTGAACGAGCGGCACTTACTTGGTGTTCTTTCTCTGGCTGGATTTTCATTGTGAATATAGCTGGTGGAGAGAAAAGATGAGGCACAGCATATAGCCTGCACTGTCCTTTGTACTTGGATAAGAGCAGTGAGAAAGAGCATCCAGGTTATTTAGCAACAGAAACAGGAGGAATATGGAAATCTGTGTGTACCATTAAACACGAAAGGCCCCAGGCATAGGTTCTCCTGTTGCATTAGGTGTTGTACCATTGACTGTTCAAAAGGTGTATCAGATGAAGCTGTCCTGCTGATTTGGGCAAGACAGAGTAGAAGGCAGCAGCTGCCAGTGCCCCATGCCACTGCTGGTCCCATGCGTGTTCCGTCTGTATTTGACCCAAGCCTGCCTGACTGTGACTGAACCAGCTGAAATTGGTGCAAAGATGGGCCCTCTGGCAGCCACAGACCTCTGCTGCCATTGCCCCAATCTGCCTCGTTATGCTACAGGTGAAAGGGCAGTAACTTCTCTTTCTGAAATTATGCAGATTCCCTCTGAACTCTCTGCCTTCACTTTAGGATTTGCCTGCAGTGTTTCAGAGCCACCTGGCCATGCTCTGGTTACAAATCTAAAATGTTTCAGCAACCTACATCCAATAGAGGGTTGGCTTTGGTACTAAGTCTTTAAAGGCTTGTATCGCCTGGTCACTTGAGCCCACCCTTTAAGGAGAAGGAGGAATTTATATTGGAGATGGGACTCGACTGAAGGGAAACCTACACCTTTCTCTTCTTATTTATTTATTCTCTAATGAGAAAGTTCATGCCACTTGTCTGTATAAGAAAGCAAGCACAGTTAAAGCAGAACAAATCCAGAAGGACATTTTTCCCTTTGGAAAGGCAGCTGTTGTTCAGAAGCTGTGTAGCCACTGTTACTTTTACAGTCCTGTTCCACTTTACCTTTGCTGGTCAGTCTTCTTGGGTAAACAGTCCTGAAGTAGTTTACCTTTTCAGCAGTTTGTGAAAGTTTTGCTTTATTTCAAATAGTGTCACATGTTTTTAAAATAACACAAATCTATGGATGGCTTATATTCTACTCGCAGGCTGTTTCCCTGCTTTTGCTCCAGTATGTCTCTTACAGACACATATGTTCCTCCCATCTTCTGTAAGTAGTAATTCAACCCTTTCCATGCTGCTTCTCCCTCCTGATGTAGGAAAGCTTTCAGAAATTCAGCATTTGAACTACAGATACCCTGGCCCTGGCTGGGCAGTGCTTTAATCCATCTAGATCCATCTTCAACTGGCAATGTTTCCACAGGTATTAAAAGGGCAAAAAGCTAGAGTACCATCTGCGAATAATCCAGACCTGGACTGTAGAGATCCCAGATAAAGATTTCTAGTTGTTTAGAAATTCCATAATGTCTGTGATATTTTTTTTGTTTTGTTTTCCCAAAGCAGGAACCATGACATGGAGAACGCCTTCTATTTGCCTCTTGGCTAAAGGAACTTAACTGGCTGCCAGATGTATTAGGCTAGAGAAGAGCATGTAGCAGCAGCAGACAGCAACATATTTGATGCAAAGTATGGGTTGGGGTGCAGGACAGAGTTTGCAGCTGCTGTGTGGGGCGTTTCTCCCCTGTCAGATCAGCACAGGATGTATCTATCATAGAACAGAACACTGAATATTCACTGTGCACTGGACAGCAATATTTCATTTCATGCATCATTAAGAACCTGCATTGATTCCAACTAGTCATATAACCTCATCCTGCACTCACTTTACAGCAAAAGTGTGTGTGTGGGGCGGGGGGGGCGGAAAGTACATTTCTCCTTCCCAAGTCACTAGATAACTTTAAAACTTGGCTACTTGAAGAAATAATCTTTCTTAGTGTTGTCTCTCTTGGGAACCAAGATGCCAAATGCAGTACTCTGACTTGGAAAACAGCAAGGACTCCAGTGATGGTCTTGGTTTCAGTATAACATAAGTTTGTTTAGCACACATCTACTTTGCAGTCATGTATTTGCAGGAGGTCTTATCTCCCTGTCAGTGTTGGAGTCAGTTTGATTTGGAGTAAAGTTCAGTTCAAATATAACAAAAAGAAGAAAAATATCAGAAGAGAATAAACTGGCACAGTAGCTGGCATTGGTCTCTGCAGCCAGCTGAGCTGGCTGTGAAGCACATGTTCCTGGGCAGCCGCCTTTGGTGGTCTCTGGTATGATGATGTAACAGCACTGTGGGCAGTAGTAAGAGGAGCATATCAGCTTAAAAAAGTAACATCTTTGTATGTATTTCAGTTTGAAGGCATTTAGTTCAATCTGCTCTAAGAGTCTAGGGCTATATCTGAATTTGGGGTCTGGATCTAGATTAAGAACTATAACAGAACTCAGCAATACTAAGGCAATATTGAGTTGTCCAGTGCCAACACTTCCATGCTTGAGAAGGCAAGGTGCCTTCTACTAGAAGCACAGAGATGTTAGAGAATGTAGCAGGACAGTTGGACCATGCGTGATGGCCTCCTCTAGGGTCTTATCTGGACTGTGATGAGGTTGTTTGCCCCATTGTGAACTCACTTTAGGGTGAAAAGGTACCAAGCAGAGTGACCTGGGAAGACTCAAACAGCTCCTACTGTATCTTTTCAATGGCTGTTGCTCACTTCTAACCATGGCCTTTGGCATGTTACTAACGTTTCTAATTGAATTTTCCAAGAATCACATGCACTTGTCACTCCCAAGGGGAACCTGCAAATGTTTATCAGTTAAAGGAAGGAGCCCTGAAGACTGAAGGTGCTATGCACATTTGCTAAAGTCACAGCATTTAAGAGGAATGTCATGGCTTGTTTATACTAACAGTCCCTCAACTTGAGAAGAGGAACGGGGCAAAAAGATGAAAGTTTAACTGGCATCATTACCAGCTGCTCTTACTGGCATCCATTTTCCCAGCAAGCAACACTCTTTGAAGGCTTATTAGCTGTCTTCAACAGGAAAGACTGCCTCTTTGCCACTAATCCGTACATGAACCTTTCCCAGCATGTGGGGCAATGCACTATGAAAAATAGTATCATGTTAATATATTATTTATTGTTTGAATGAGACACTATATTCTTCATCAGATATGTGAAAAAGATTGTCAGGGTGCTTACTCTCCATGAAAAGGCTGGGTTTATTGTACATGACATAGTCTAGAGTAGAATAAGAGCCTTGCATTTATTTCTGACCGTAATTTCACAAAAAACTTTGCTTTTTCCTTTTATTTTAGTCTCTTATTGCCGCCATTTGACTTCCCCCCCTGTATCTTCAGATCCCACAGCATCTGGTAGCAAATCAAACTTTGTAAAATGTTGGTTTTGAGCTTAATAATATTTTCCAAGTCATTTATTTGCCAAATGCTGTTGCTGGAAGTGTTTTGTTCTTATGTTAACAGGTGGTGCATACTCAATCTGAATGTATGGGTAATCAAATCATGGCAATAGGCAAGTCTCTCAGGGTGTTCTGTTGAAGTTGGACAAGTCCTCATGAATTCAGAAGCTGCATGTTTTGACTATCTGAGCTTCCTGGCCACTCCTCCCAAACATGGGCAGGGATTTTGCTATTACATTACTTTAACTGTTAGGGTTTGCTTTTCTGTATCTGTTCTATTTTTATTGCAGGGCAGTGACAGCCTCTATCAGGGAGAATTGTGAGTGGGTTTATCCAATACAAAACTTCAGCTAAAAATTCAGGATTCAGCTTGAGAGTTGCATCCTCATCTTTCTTCAGACCCAAGCTAGACCTCTGCATTCTGTGCTCTCTCCTTTGTAGGCTGAGCTTATCTTTAAAGCTTGTCAGATGTGTCTCACTCTTCAGGGGATTTACTTTGTATTCTCCCATTTTCAGTAACTACAGATCTCAAAGGGAACAGAAATAGCAGTGAAAATGTATAATTGCCTTTGGATGAGTTCACAGCCCAGTTTAAGATTAGTCACCTAAATTCTATAGGATAAAGAACATTAATAGAGAAACATTATAAGCAAAGTAGGCCTTTTTTTTTTTTCCATTGGAAAAACATATCTTTCTGTCAAAGAATGATAATTTTTATCTGATTTCCCATTCTTAGAGTACCTGAAGAAATGTGGAGTTATCCATCATAACCCCTGTGACACCAAAACATAAGGGACCTTTGCAATATTATAATGTTTATTAAAAAAACCCACAAACCACCACACTAGAAAAGTTGTATGTCTCTCTTATTCAACAAAAGAGAAATTCTTTACAATGGTATCAGATGGGACTGTCTAAAATCATGACCCTTCTAACTTGAGAACATTGGATAAATTCAAACTGTAAACTTAGACATGGAAGTTCTCTTTTTTTCAATCCACCTAACAACAGGAGCAGATGCAGATTATTTTTTGGATAAGACATCTCTCTTTTGGAATGATTTCACATGCTAACTTTGCTTGGGAACTGCTCCTGTTGGTGACCATGTGTTCAGCACATCTGCTTTGGCTTGTTGTTTTCTCTGAGACTGACAATATTGTGGCAAGACGTCAGAGTGAATTGAGGTGAAGAAAAAGGAAAAGGAAAATTAACATGAAAGACCTGCATTGCAAATCCAAATGAACCCTGAGAGACTTTCCATCCCTTGATCCTCCATGTGTATATTAGGATATGTGTAGAGGGATTTGAAGAGGTGGGAGGAACTGACAGGCTTGAAGTAATACCTGGTCTTGTCTTGTCACAGTCAAAAACCCAGCTCGAGCAGACATGCTGGGAGGACATTTCTGACTTCTAGCCCATGGGAGAGGATGCCTTCAAAAAGTTGGGAAAATCCTGCCAATGACTCATCAAGGCTAGTTTCACTGTTGACTGCATAATGCACTCATTCATCAAACGAAAAGAATTTCAATCAATATTGTCAAACTAAAAAGTTTTGTATTATATACACATGCACACAAGCACACTCAGTTATGCATAACATATGTGATGGCCGTCATCAAATAAATTACAGAGCTGGGTTCCCAACTGAATTTACTAAAAATCCTTATCTTTACCTGTCCCTTATTTGCACTGAGATTCCCACATAAAATTCAGTATCTTTTCATCTGCTTCAAACAATCATCAATTAATGAAAACAGTTGAAAAATAAAGCAAAAAAAATAATCAGGAGCTTTTTCTTTCTTTCTTCAGCCTATGGCTCCTTCAAAATCACACTTCTGAAGATGTTGAAGAGGGAGTATTCGGTCCACCATAAAGCAAGTCTGAAATCTGAAGTCAAGCCAGCAGAAGCTCAGTTCAGGTAACAACGTGGTGCTTTGAATAAGATAGAGACATTTTCACCAGATCCAAGGCTAACTAACTCAGAAATTATTTCATTGGGCAATTAATACCAGATAAGTCATGGCATGTAACATTATATGATCATTATTTATGGAAATGTGGATGTGGGTGCAAGTATGGACTGAGTGATGTGGCTAGGGGGATGTAGGCACTCTGGGTTCTGCTCCTCATTCAGTCTCTATCTTGATGTCTGCAAAGAGGGAAGAGATGAGAATAAATATGAATTCTCTTAACACTCCCATCCTTTGGACTGTAGATAAAGCTGGTTGGAGAGAGAGAAAAAGAGGTAAAATAAGGATTTTCTGTGGCCATTAGCCTATTCAATCAAATTTAAACAGTGCATGGAAATAATCTGATTTTCTAAAATAGAGGCCAGAGTTACAGATCTCTGCCTCAATTCCTGACACCTCAGCAACTCTGCTTCATGGCAACTTGCCTGGTAAGTGAGAACCCGGAGACCTTGTTTTTACCGTTTGTGACTCCTCAACCACTGAAGATGTCTGGGCCCTGGGGGCACTAATGGCGCCAGGCATCCTCATCTGTGGCCTCCACCCTCTTCCTCTGCCTATGGCTGATCCCCTCCGCTGGTCTGGGACTCTTCATAGAGCCTGGTACCGGCCCTCAGCTCTGCCTGCGGCATGCAGGCACTGTAGGTCTGTGCCCCTTGCTGCAGGTACAGCCTGGCTGTGCTGCCTTGCCTTCTGGTTCTCCTTCCCTTGTGGAGCAGCCTTGCTCTTGCTGGTCCCTGACTAGAGTTTGTGGTTTGATACAGCCACTTAGGCTGTCATTCAGGGTTTCGTGCAAGAAGTTTGAAGCTTGGAGTGTTAATCATAGAATCATTATGGTTGGAAGAGACCTCAAAGATCATCAAGTCCAATCGTATACCCGATGCCACCATGCCCGCTAAACCATGTCTTGAAGCGCCACGTGTAAATGTTTTTTGAACACCTCCAGGGATGGTGACTCCACCACCTCCCTGGGGAGTTCCAATGCTTAATGACTCTTACAGTGAAGAAGTTCTTTCTCATGTCCAGCCTGAACCTTCCCTGGAGCAACTTGAGACCATTCATAATTGTGAATTGAATCAAATTTTGGTGTATTGCTGCTGTCCATGAACTGGAATTGCTACTCTTCTGTGAACTAATCAAACATCAGGCAAACATGGTCCTAGATACCAATGTGTCTTCCCTGTAGTTGTCAAGTGTCTATGAAAAATTGAAAGAGCTGGTTGGCTTAACAGTACAATTCTGCTGAATTCTGCCCACACACCAACTCTCAGAGCATTAAACGGGCAGGGAGCTCCTTGCTGACTTCTCACAGTGTCAGTTGGTAGCTCCTGCCCATTGGGCAGGTGCCATACAGTTGTGTCCGTGTGGCATCGATCTCTAGAGGTACACAACAGAAGAGTAGGCTAATGGCTGGCTTTTAAGGCAGACCACTGATGCTGACAAGGATTGAGTAAAGAATTCGCCTGTCAGGTTGAAATCTCACTCATATGAAGCATTTTATATGGGGATCTCAAAGAATCTTATAAAAGAGATATAAAAAGACATGAGAGTTGAAGGGATTTTTTTTTTTTTTTGATATGCACAAAATGGAGCAGCAAATCATGTAGTAAAGATTTGATTTGACATGGGATGTGCACTCCAGTGCTGAGTCTAGAAAAGTACTTATATACAGACTTTAAATTTAAGGATGTGAACAGGCTGACTGGAGTTAATGTTAAGCCAGTACGTAAGAATTTTATTGGTTTGGGGATGGGTGCACTGAGCATCCTTCAGGAAAAATACCCTCCATTTGCTTATGGGATTGGACTGCATGAGGCAGGCTAAGCTCAGCTGCCTTGTGCTTTCTGTGGAGGAAACTACTCTGATGTAAACGTCTGCAGTTTTCTGAATTGTCAATCCAGGCATCTCAACCAGTAAAAACGATAGCTGGCATCACCAAAGGAGTGGTAGTAATTACAAACCACGTGAAATTAGAATTGGGCACAGTTGCAAAGCTACTCTGTTGTGGTCACCATAGAATGAATGCTGTTTTAACTGGGTAATTATTTTAATTGTTCTTATGAAATGTAGGAGGAAAGAGAGTCCCTCTTGCCTGCAACTCTGGCCTAACCCTCTTTTTTATTAATTTAGATGTCTTTGTAGGGACAGTTTCTCTCTCCTCTCCTACAGCACTCCTCCCTTTTCAGAGCTTGTTCCCCACATCCATTCGTTTCATTTTCCTAGTGTTCCTGATCTCTCTCTCCAGCTTGGAAGCTCCTGGGCACTTTCACCATTGTGTCTTACTTCTCGTAACACTTGTGAGGCTCCTGTTGAATCTGTGCATCCCTCCCTGCTAGATGGAGGCCGTGCACTTGCTGCCGGGGGAAGCGACCTTCACTCTGGATACGCTGGGGTCCCTCCAGCCCTGGGGCAAGGGTGTGTGTATCTGAGATGTGATCTCAGCATGATTCTACCTCAGCAACTGATGTATTAACCTAACAACATAAGTGGACATTGTGATCTGCTCTTTTCCTGTTGCTGGTAGTTGTTGGTCTCTATGCCACAGCCGCCCTCCGTGTTGAGTGAGTGAATCGGGTGGCTGGATTCTCAGCTGAGGTGGTGGTACTAGGATGAGCTCAAGCCCTCCTTCCAAGCTTGGAAAGAAGGCCATTATCTTTACCTTTTTGAAGTTAAATACAGGTCTCCCAACACTTCATGAAGAGCCATGCACTGCTGAGTCGGACTCTCAAACAGCATTAGCAACATTTTCCTCCACCCTTCAGCACATTCAGTATAAACACATGGAGACCACACAATACTTTAGAAAGAACATTTTTCAGTCTTCCCTTAGCAGTAATCGAGTACCAAATACTGAGACAGCACTTTTCAGATTACAGCCTAGGCAATTCAGTAGCCTTTTAGCAAAAATAGAGTGCATTACCACCCACAGGCTTTGGAGGTTTTACTTTCTGGAGTATTTAGTTACTAAAAAAACTAACCTTTGCGTGCTCATTCTACTTTTGAGAGACAGAGTCGGCACTTTTCCTGCTCAATGGATTGAGTACTTTATAATACCAAAGCATTTGTGCAGGGTCCAGCTCACTGTGACTGGAGTTCCCACCTCGGAGAAGGTTGAAAACTGTATCGGCAGGCACAGATGGGAGAGGTTTATTGCAGGTATGGGAACCCACATGATGAACTGCAGTGCTAGGTGAGGTATTTTATTTAGTATTTAGCTTTGCCTCACATGTCTGCGGCCTATTAATTCATTCCCAGGAGACCTATTGTAATTTTCCAGACACCTGAAAATTTTCAAGCAGATGTCACTTTAAACAAAACCAAAAAAGCTTGGAGACATATCTGCTGATGCTTACTTGTGTCTGAAAGAAGTAATTTCTACACTAAAATTGCTCATTCTTTAAGATAAGAGAGGGACAGGCTCCAATATCTGACTAGCAGCAATATATTTAACATTTAAAAACAGAAGCGTGGGAAAGGGAGGTCTGTTACATTGGAGGAGAAGGAAAGGCTGGGAGTGAGTGCTTGGTTTTAATCCTGGAAAGGGCTGGAGTAGTCAACTTCAAACTGGGATGTGTCTAGATATAAGAAACCTTTACATAAGTCTTTCTTTGAGACTCATTCAGGCAGATAATGAAATTATCTGGAAGACGAATAGAGAAATACACTTAGGAAAATGCCAATGCCAAAAACGTTGCTAAATGACAGTTTAAGTAGCTAGCTTGTCAGCAGATGGCTAACACCTGAAGAATTTTAAAGCTTTGTTGTCATAGTATGGTTATAACCTCCCCCTTGCCCAACTCTATATAATAAAGTTTGAAACTGAATAGTCGGTGTATCCAGCTCCTTTGCAATCTAATAGATTTCCACTACTCACACGGATTTGTACACTGTTTAAGGACAACTACAGAGGTAACAGCATCAAGGTGAGCATCCGTGGGCTTTGTTACCCACACGTATAGGTGACAGATGAATAGACTCATTTTCCCAGTTACCCCACTTCTAGCTGCTGCTGCAGGGAGGTTCAGGATGGTGATTGCTTGGTGTGGTGGAAGCTGGCAGTGGTGCTGTCTGCAGGTTGCCTTGTCCTCCTGCACAGCTGGGGTGTGGGAGGACTGGACAAGAGCATGGAAAAGCTGTGGGAGGACTGGTCAAGAGCACAGGAAAGCTGTGGGAGGACTGGACAAGAGCACGGGAAAGCTGACAGCTCTAGTTCAGCCATGTTCAGACTGTGTGCCATCAAGCCTGCTCAGGAGCGGGTTCCTTCATCCCTTTTGTCGCAAGAAGAGCAAAACATAAGCAGTACTGTTTCTCTGTCTCTTTCACTAAACAGTTAAGAAAACAAAAACAAATTTAAAAGCTACATGCCCGAATCTTTCCCTGGATGTCAAGGTGGTGAAGTAAGAACTTTGCTGGCTCAGTCAGGTCGTTCCATGAGCATCAGAAAATCAGGCAGTGGACTGTGTTACCCATCTGTCAAGAAAGTTACCAAACAGCTTTCAATTAATTATTTTTAGGAGGAATGCAAATTGTCTTTGCTTAGGACAGCTCCACTGCGGGCCAGAGTCTATGCTCCATAAAGTGATGTTGTTCCAGTGAAATCAATGCAACTTTGTTAGCTTGTAACAGCTGAGGATACGGCCTATGCTAATTTTTGCTTAAAACTTGTACAATAAAATGTTTTCACATATGATGAATGTTAGGTTTCTTGGTAGTTCCAGGTAATAATGAGATTCTGATTGCTTAGGTTAACTCTTCAGTGTTTGAGTCTTCATCAGCAAACTTCCAACAGTTCCAATTAAACAAGTTGTGTATTTAATGCCTTTTCCTCTGAGCTGGAGAAAATGGTTTGCAATAGTTACAGAAATACAAAAGACTGACATAATAGGAGTAATATATAAAATCAAACCCTTTATGTATAAATAAGTGAGAGGAAATACTCAGAGCATTGCACATTCATGGCAAGCTCACAACCCTATTTATGATAGGAGCTTCTCAAGACATGATGTTTTCAAGGTTCTCTTCCCTTGCACTGTCATCCTCAACCTCTCCCTTCCTTGTAGGCAGGCCAATTACTAGGATAGCTCAGAAGTTTCTGTCACAACTCGAGCAGTTTCTCAAAACAAGTATCGGCTTAGAAAAGCATAGACGTAGGAAACCGAAAAAAGCTACAGGGATATAGCTGGAGGGGGAAAAGGGAGGAAACGTCAGTTGTCTACTTCCAAAGCAATTGTGGATATGGATTGCATGGAAGACTTCTCATCAGCAGGGACTCTGACAGGTCTATCAGGGGAGGATTCATCTACTTCTATAATAGTAGTTATTTGAACAACTAGAGATCGATATAGTTTCTAGGGGAGATGCTGCTATTTATTGGGAAATAAGAGAGAAACATTGGTGAAAGTTTCCTTTCTGTTTCTACAGTAACCACCATCAGGAGGATGGTGTACCTGGTTCCTCTAGCTGGGCTTCACCCTTAGTGGTTCAAAACTACATGGCTACAGAGCAAAAGTAGTCTGTGCATGTCAAGTACAGAGCGCCGCTTACTTTGCCTCAAACTTTTCAAAGCTCAGAGTGGTCAGACGGTGGGCATTAAAGGGGTGAGTTAGCACCTGAAGGAGATCACTTGTGAAATAAAAATCGGCTCTGAATTTGCATCTGCCTCTGGCCAGTGATGGTGTGTTTTGTTTGGATGGGGGCCCACCCATGCCTGCCTGCAAGTAATTCTTGCAGCCTCTTCTGCTTCCAAGCTTTCTGTGAATAGCTTTGTGTGCAGGAGGCAGCGTGTTACAAGCCCAGGAAACACACAGTGCTCAAGGTCAGCAGCTCATTTCTATGTAGAAAGCAGAAATGTCCTGATAGGTGGTGGGCAAAAAGATTTAGATTTAGCTCTGAATTTCCTTGAGAAAGGGAGTCCTTCTCATTGCATGTAAAAAAACTTGGGTCTGTCACCCCACATGAAGGTGGGGTGAAAGGTGCTGGTGCCCTTCACCATGTCAGACCCCTTGCAGAAAAGTCATTTCTATGAGTACTCATCACAAAAAAGCAACACACTTAGGATGTGGCCACTTAAGGTCTGGGATCTGGTTAAGTAATGATTAGGGAGACAATAAATACTACTGCATGGTGCATCGTCAAAGCCAGGCAGGAACACTTCTACTCTGTTAGCAAATATACCTGCAATATCTTTACCTTAAATGAGCTATAAAGTTGTCTGCCTCTCCGTCACTGTTTACTTTGTGTTGCCGTTTTCTGCACATCCTGCAGTATTTTGCTCCTTAAGAGGTGTATGTGATAAGCTCATGAATAACAAATGAGGATTTATGTTTGTGGATTGTGAAATAATATTAACATGACTATTACTTTTAATCTTTGCTTTTGAATGATGTATTGAGCTGCAGGTAATCCCAGAGGGATATTATTAGGGTCTGAGTATTGAAAATGTCTCCTTCTTTTGTCTTCCCTGCTATTAAGTGTGGAATTGAATGTGGAAAAGTGAAGAAAGTAGGACAAACACAGGCTTTCTGATTTAATGTCTTATTTTACAGTCTAAGAGCCTTTCC
>NW_009629106.1:21677-42583 GCF_000690535.1 Cariama cristata | reverse complement strand
ACAATACCATAGTCTATACTTTCTCACAGCTACATACTGCTATAAAGCTGTTTCTGTATTATTTTATCACTTCACAGCTAAATTGCTGCTAGATTTGTGTAGACTCATTATTTGATCAGCTGTCACATAATGTTTACATCTTGTCAACCATTTCATAAGATTGGACTTTCTCCTGAATATACTACCACAGGCTCCCGACTGCTTAGTTCTAAAAGTATTGCATCCTAATGACCACGAGGAAGGACACCACAAACTGCTATGGAAAGATCATAGAATCATTTAGGTTGGAAAAGATCTTTAAGATCACAGAGTCCAACCGTAAACCTAACACTGCCAAATCCACCAAATCCACTAAACCCTGTCCCTAAAAGACATGATGATGAAATCCATGGGACTGGTTGCGCAAGGCTGTAGCTCCAAGCATCTTCACGCGTCAGAGGTGAGGGCTTAAGAAGCGCTTTACCCTTCAGCTCTTTTGCCACCCTCTTTTCTGCTGCTGTTTTCTGCCCTCTGTGCCAGCATGGTTATTTGTGCAACGAACCAGATCAGGGAGTTGATTGGGCTGGAAAATAACTATTTAAGGAGTGCTGAACATGATGTGTAGCTGTTGCCTTTAGATTGTTAGACTAATTTTACAGCTGTGCTGTGTAATGGCTTTGGCCATGATTATCATTCTCACTGGCATCCCTTTGCACTGCTGAAGTGATGCAGAGAAAACAAACTGGTCCTTTATTATTTACTTTACTGTTATTTTCTGTTTGCTTATGATGGCGTGGATCTGCTTTACAATAAAGGATTAGCTTTTAGATATAGAAAGTAACTTAGCTCTTTGTGAATGTTGAACATGACCAAGCATGATATTTGTAGTCACACACTGAAGCAGTTTATTTTGCTTGGCAATAACCAAAATGCTGCCGTGTCTAAATGCAGTCTGTTCAGCAGTAACTTCATGGGGACCAAATTAAAAGCTCACCTGCAAGGAAAGCAGAGTATGGTATACAAGAAAATACAACTACAACTACACTAAGTTCTACTTAGTCATGTGTAAGCAGAGCTTCCAGCCCTATGGTATAAGACTGTAACCCAGGGTCACAATCCCAGTGCTGCATGGAAATTAAATAATTTTAATTTCTCTTCAGCGTCTGCCTCTGTCATGAGAATCTTATATGGATTAATTCTTGTTTAAAGTGCTTTGAATACTAAAATGCTAATTACGCTGATGTCACAACTTTCTTATATGTAAGAAAACTGTAATTCTCACTATGTAACTGATATTAACACTTTCTAGTGTTAGGTACAGTTACCTGCAAAATATTTTAGTGCTTGACCGTAAATGATGAATGGGTGACTATCACAAGTTCATAAAACATTTAAATATGTGTACTCTAGCTACTTGCTACAGGAGTTTGAAAAGTTATTAATAGGCAAGGGAGGAGTGACTTGCTTATAAAGACCATGTGGGCTTTGGTATTTATGACCCCCTCCCCACGCTGTGAAGTTTAGCGGGTGCCTCAGTAGACTGGTGACCTAAAACTGTTGCAATGGGCCGGTATCTGGGAGGGGAGATGGATGTCATCTTTCTGCAGACAGTAGAGGTGGCTGACACAGCTCGTCAGTGGTTAGAGAGGACCTAACGAAGGGCCAAGGAGTGATGGTGGATGGGTGAGATCCTCTTTTGCAATCTGTGTAGCGTTCCCAGTGCAACACTCAGATGCTGGCTTGTGGGAAGCCAAGTACGCTCTGTCCCTGCACGAGAGCCAGAGCCATATGCTTGTGCCTACCTGAAGCCCTTTGCCTTCTGTTGGTTCTGCCTCATCATCTGACCTGGGGCTCAAATCAAATCTGATTTCCACTAGGAAATCATACCTGGGAGCACGAGCTGCTGCTTAGCCAGCACAGCAGACGTGCACGTTGAGGCCAAGCATACGCAGAGTCCTGGTAGGAGCGGCTTCGCATGCCTGGTGGGAGGGGAGTCACGGAGCAGCGTCCAGCATCCAGAATTGTTCTGCAAAGCTCAACTAATGGAGCAACCTTCAACAAGAGACGGCATTAGAAGGAAAGGTCATTTTATTTGGTACAAAACAGGTATCACTCAGCACGGTTGTTCTCACGGATTTTACTCACTCATTCTTTTGTACTTAGAAGCTTGAAGATGTGTCTGCATGTGGTCTCTCCAGGATTGTTTGCGATGACAGAGGATGAGGGAAGCTAGTTATTTAGTTCTCATCCTGTCTTCTGGGTTGTTCTTATTGTTGGCAATCATGTGGTTGATTTTTGAATGTGTCTTTTACACCTTTTAAAAATTGGCAGTGACTGTGAATCGTTTGTCTCTCCTGCTGTCCCACCTCTGTGAGTCATTAGGCAAAATCACTGATTAACTCATTGTTCTTTTGTCTCTCTTTCTGGGTGTAGGCCGTTGTATTTAGGTTGCCCTTTGTTTTTCAATCTGGATGTTTAGAGAAATTGCAGAGCGCTGTGCAGGGGACTTTATGACCTACTAATTTAGGTGCCATTAACACATGCTATTCTTTCCCTTCGTCCACTTCTTCCTGTTCTCCCACACCCGGACGTTTCCCACTTGCACTCCATCCATACCAAGGCTGACATTTCTACTGCAGCTCTTCACACAATCGCGTGCAGCGCTTCTGCTTCTGCTGGGCTGGGTTCTAATGGGTCTGGGAAGGCAGAGGACTGAGGAATGCTTGATGCCATTTCCTACTAGAAAAATTTCCAGTAACTCAGGCTTGTTTCAGCTGCACAGGGAGCAATGCAAATACATACTTCTAAAATTAAAAGTAGTTTATGTGAATGTGTGGGACTGTGGTAAGAGAAACTCAGTACACCTGTGTCTTTCAGGGTGATCTCCCTTGAATGTGTACCGAGGAGTCCACCAGAGCAACTTGAGGTGTATGCTTCTGTAAGATCTAGGGCAGATTTCTAACTCCCATGAGCTAGTGTCTGCAGGCACTGAGGTGGCCATGGGTGTTAAGGAGGGAGACATGGATGAGGTCAAACTTTTGCCTGCTGTACAGCTACCCATCTTTCTAGAAGTGTGGGAAAATCAGCCAGACCACCTTCATCTCCCCCAGGCCAGGAGCAATGTCCCAGTGAGCATGTCGGTGCGGGAACTCACTCTGTCAAGAGACAGGTGATGGGTTATGAACCCAGGAAAGTTACAGTAAACAGGCTTTGCTCAGTGGACATGTTTTGGCTGGGACAGAAGAAGGGCTCTTTCCCTACCACCAAGAGGCAGGGCTCAATGGGATGCTATAGCTATGGCTATAGGAGGAACGGGAATAGCAGGATGGCCACATGCTCCATGCTGACAGGACCACAGCATGACAGACTGGAGTGCTGGACCTTTATAAAATGGCTGTACTGTTGTTGTTGCGTGGGGCAAGGTAGGAAGTTAGGCATCTTCTGGCTGCAGCTGCCAGCTGTGGCCAGTGGCATTGCTCCTTTGCCGTGCGCCGCAGCCAAATGGAGCGACCGTTCAAACCCCAGTCGTACAACCCCAGCATTAACACCTGAGATGTGGGAGCAGCATCTCCTGCAGGATTGCTGATTCGTTTTGAAGGACCGCTTCCCTGACTCTGGTTACACAGAGGTCTTCTCTCCTTCAAGCAGTAGGTTCAGACAGGCAGCTTTCTGCCCCTGATGCACAAGCAAACGTCTGGTCAGAGCTCAGGTTGCAGATAACCCAGCGGGATAGACTTGCCCCAAAACAGTCAAGTGCACAGATTCACGGGCTTGTCAAATGGCTGGCATGGTATCACTGCAGGAGGAGGGGAAGGGGCCCCGGCTTCACATCAGAATGGAAAAAGAAAATGGTGATAGATCGTTTCTTCAAGGAGAGACATAGGGATCCAGATTTCCTGAAAAAAATCAGTCCTTTGTCATCTCACATTATTCCCAACCACAAAAATTAGAAAAATGACCTGTCCTTACAAGGAGGTTGGAGACATTAATGTTTGTGAAGCACTAAGTACTATAGCAATATATTACATGGGAGATCCTATGAGAATATTACTAACTGTGTATTCAGGGCAGAGTTTGAATAGGACATAGTAAATAAGGCATAAGGCCATGCATTTAACAAGGAGGATAAAACAAGCTAGTGAATAGTTGTTCATTAAACGTACACCCTCCATATGCACAGAAAGGCCAAAGGTCCTGTGTAAAAAGGTATATGTTATCCTGTAATTAAAGACTTTACAGTGCATATCAGAGTTACAAGTTTAATTTGTCTGGGAAACTTTAAATCAGGCATTTCCTATCCTCTGAGTACCCAACTTTGCAACTCTAACACTCTTTGAATGTAGGCTTTTTATGTAATTCAACGGAAATCATTTAAATATTGTGTTACCCCTGCTTGTCTCACCACAGCTGGCAGTGAGCTGCTTCTCCCATGCTGACTTTGCCATCTGGAACAGACTTAAACGGCACCCCTTCCTCACAAAATCTCATCTTCTGGGCCTATAATTCCTGCCCACCTTTCTCATAAAAGAACCCAGTCTCATTTCTTGACCGAGCTTAGCTTCGTTAAACTTATGTCCCTGTTAAGTCTTGCCTTTCCTTCTCTTTTCTTCTGTGTTTTTTATGCCATATAAACCCACGGGTTTTATACCATATACCATCATATCTTATAGACATGAATCTATAAGATGTCAATATATATGCCTACATTTATTAATATAAAATGAGACCATTAGTGACTTAGTATTCTGAAGTTTTCCATGTCAGATTAATTAGTTCAGAGAACTCTTTAGTTCAGCCTAAATTAGGTTTTAATGAAATAGCAGCGAACTGACTTACTATATATGGAAACTCAGACTGACTGTTCTTTTTCCAAAGAAATCTGAATTCCAGTATCCTGCTGAAAATAGCAAAGGTAAATAAAAAGCAGAGAATCAGATCACATCCAGTTATCATCCAGAAATAAAAAGCTCATTAATATGTTTCAGTTTTGTATTGCAAATGTATTATAAATACAGTCAATAGGAAAAAAATATCCAACAGTAAAATGGTTACAGAGCAAATGCAGTACTGATACTGGAAGAGCATTGATTTCGGTGCCTTTACAGTTGTTTAGCATGCAGCAGCTGAGTTTGGCCCAACATGTTCTTTTTGTGAAACAAAAAAATGTAAGGATTTGGAATAAAACAGTGGCATAATGATTCCTCTGATCAGTACGTTAAACAATCACTTTTTAATACATGGCAGAAATAACGAGCAGTGCAGGGAAAGTTTTGACATGGGCATAGCAGGAAGTGGAGATAGCACTTGGTGTCATTTGTCTTGTGCTTCTGCTTCTAATTTGCTTTTAATCTAATTGTTCTAGTGGTTTATCGCTTTACAACCTTTCTCCACCATTATTTTATGAGAGAATATCTGCTTTTGTTTTTTACAAAATTTAAATAAATCAAGGATGTTAGTTCTTCTCATCACTCTGAATTTTTCAAATAGCCACCAACATGATTCCTCTTTGCTTTCAATAAGGCTCGCACAGCAGTGTTGTTATCTCCACCCTCCTGAGCCTCCACGGCTTTGCAGACATCACAGATCAAATACTTACATTTTGCATTTTTTCCTGGGAACAGAGAACCACTGAATCTCCAGCCATTACAAACTCTTCTAATTGTTGTGGATGAGACTCTCGACCTGAAAAAGGACACTCATTCATGTACCATGTGAATTAACAATTCAGTTGCGTGGTTTTCACTGTGTTCTGCAAAATCTTTTTAAAAGAAAATGACATTAAGACAGCATACAGATGAAATTTAAAGAAAAGAAACCAGCCCTTCCCTGCTGACAAGCTAATTTACATTGCTCTAAGAATTACAGAATGAAGTAAAATTATTTTGTTGCCTTCTTTCATCATTATGCCACAGTACTAATTACACTCCTGGTGTTCTAAAGTCTATAATGCTATTTCCTGCCACTGAGTTCCTATTTCTTTATTAACTTAATTCTTTAAACACATGCTTTATGCCTCTAGTAAGGACCTGGTAACAGTCTATCATCTTACAATGACACTAGTGGGTAAGCCTTCATCCAGTGCAAAGATAGAAATGGCAGAACAATGACTCTGTAGAATTGAAAGCGTAGAAAAATGATTAATATTTTCCAAGATGATCAGCATATGCTGCCAGAGAGTGAATATGAAATCATCATATTTTAATATGGAAAACTGATGAAGTCTAGAGCATAAATAATACAAGCTATGCAAGCATATCTCTGCATGCATATAAGAGACCGGTGTTTTTCAGTATATCGAAAGCATTATACATCCTGAAGGATACTTGCTTTGCTGAAATCACTGCTTTGCATAGACTTCAGTAAGAGTGACCTTTCATTTCAGACACTATTTCCAGCTGACTTCAGAAAGAGTTAAGGAATTTCAACCAAGAAATGAGCATATTTCTGATAAAGATGGACCCATTGCTACAGCTTTGACAAGTTCAAGGCTTAACATGGAACAAAGGGTCATTGCTGTCTGGTCTGGGAAGCATTAGCAAACTGCTTATAAGCATAGGCAAGCTTTAATAATAACCAGTTTCAAGGTGCTTTCCAATCATTGCTAGAAAGAGATGCATGAAATATGACTTTGTTCTCGTTCAGAGTACAATAAGTTATTGACATAGAGAATACACGACCGACGGATTAACCACCAAGGAGAAACAGTCCCTTATGGGAATCAAGCTTACAGTAGTAAAGGGAGTGCCTTACAGCAATTTAGTCCAATGGCCAACTGCAATATGACTGCAGAAACATTTAGATTTAGTCCTTAAACTAACATCATATCTTCTGCCCGTGGCTTCTAGGGGGCTTTTTGCAGCTGGGGAGTTCTGCACAGAAGCCGTCCCTGAGACATCCCTAGGACCGGAGCTGTGAAAGGTGATGGCAAAGGGTTTGGCACCGCATCGGCTGTAATGCTGCTGGGGATGTGCTGGAGAGAGGTCCTTGGCCAGGGAGAAGTGGTGAGTTACTGCAGCTCCTTTCCCCTATTTGAGTGAAGGAAGGCAAGCTCGGGACCAGGACTGGAGGTTAACAAATGCTGAGCCCATGGGAAATTCCAGCATTAAGACTAAGGCTCTGCTATTGAGGAATACATTTATGCCTAAATGAGGTCTCCAAACATAGGATGCCTGTCATTACACTTGCCTGGCAAAATTCAGTGGTGTGGTTTCCAACCATACTTCCAGCAATTGTCACAGACTTATTTGGAGACACTGTCAGGCACGACTTTGGAATATTTATTTCCATGGCCATATTTTTCTCTCCATTAACTGATTACAGGTGCAATTCCTGATAAAGCCAGTGGAAATCATACCCAAATGTTTGGCAACAGAAACTTAGCCTGTTCACTTGAAGCCAGTGTAGTATTTTTCCAAGGTCTTTTAATTAACTATAATCAGAAAGTTGTTCATATTTTTAATAAGTTGACAGCAGACAGTTTTATTTTTAAGAAAAAAACCTTTTTTTTTTTCCCCCTCAGTAAATCACAAAATTTCTGATATTAATTGAAGCAATGCATAAGTGAGGCAGATCTTGGCAAGATTTTGTTTGAAGAGCTTTGTCACTGTTGTTCCTGTCCTAACCACCACCCTATTTAAGTGTTCAACCTCCCCTGTGTGAAGACCACTAAGACAAATTACAGCAGTGATTTGTCATACAAGCAAGTGCTTTAGGCTAATTTAGATCATCAGAATAATTTCTCGCTTCTTCTACATTTGAAGATATTTTGTATCTTACTTTCTGTCCTGTTGCTAATTATTTTAAAAGAGGCTTTGTAATAGAAAAGCAGATCTGTCACCAAACCAGTCATTTTTCTGGCACACTGCACTGCGACTAATGCAATTTCTTAAATAAAAATGGTATAGCTTGAACATCATAATCTAATTACTCATTTCTTTGCTTTCATTCTAATAATGTAACACATAATGAACTCTTGGTAATATAGTAATACCCCATAAGTGTTTCTATAGGATTTACATTGTCATTTAATATTATTTCAAAGAAAGCAGGACAAAACATAATTTTTTGCCATTTTGCTCAGTTATTCATTTTGTGATTTTTATGTTGTCCCGCCATCACTGAAAGGAAATGATCAAATTAACCATTTTAACAAGCATTTGCTAGTTGTGCCTATGGTACCATTCATTTAAATGACTTGTGAAATCAGTCAAATAATGGGGCCTAGTCTCCTTTCCCTGAATAATGACTTCAAGGAAGATCCACCTTTCTCTCAGGGAAAGAATGGATAGCTGGGAATGCTCAGGGGAATAAAAGGGTTTAAAGCATGGCACATAAAAGGCTGAGTAGAGGAGTCTTTGAAAATAAATGCAGGCTTCAACAAAAGATGAGAAACAAAAGGGTACAGAGGGAGCTGTGGACTCGGCGTAGATATGAGCAGTGCATACAGAAGAGGTTGCTGAGGCAATGCATAATACCCTGATCGAACGGTGAATGTGCTGTAGGTGCTGGGTTGTAGGCAGAAAAAAATGCATTTTGATGAGGGGCACGGGATGTACAGAGGCTGGCTGTGGCTAATGGGGGAATGAAGAGACCTGAAAAGGAAGCCAGTCTGGAAAATGAGACCAATTATCTAAAAATTAAGTGTTTTATATCCGCTAGTATATGATGAGCTAGTCTTCACAATCACAAAATGATGAAGGTAAGAGAAAAAGAGCTGAGGCCCGTATTAATATTCTTAAAATGACAGAAAATATAAAAACTCTTTTCCCTTTTCCCATATCTCAGATTTAGATCTAACTGAAAATAAAAGGCACTTGATTTCTCATCAATCCGGGGTGAAAATAAAGTCATAATATTGCCTCACAGTTACACGTCTTCTGTCTGGGTTGTGCGCATTTGTAGCAAAGTCACTGCGGAAGATCGTCTTAGAGCAGGACTGGAGCAGGCAGTAGCATTTCCAGCGAGTGTCTACATCTGCTTTTCCAGACAACCAGCAAACAAAAGAGCAATCAAAGAAGATGGCAGGTAAGCTGCTGGCTTCTGTCTTCTTAAGTTAGCATCCTCTGAGTTCAAAAGATTAAAAAAAAATTATTATTTTTAGCCATTTTCACAGTTTTTGCTATCAGTAAGCTGTTGGTAGGTTAAACATGTAATTAAAAAGGAAGACAGCAGGACTTCAGTGAAGTAACAGATTTGAGCTGTTGTAGCTGAAAGAATGATTTGACATAACATGGTTAACATTTGTAATTGTGTCAGAGCTAACACCTTTATTGAGATGCGCTAAAAGATCATCACTGCCTGATAAATCTCTAATAATGTATATTCAGCCACCTTCAATTATTCAAGTAGCAACTGAGTCACAAGACTTATTAATGGATATTTGGTATTACTCTCCATCTGAGATTACCTATTGGACCCGGTCAGTCAAGGATCTGAGCCAGTATTGTAACGGCAATGTTTTAAGCTCTGTTTTTCTAGGAGAGTTTGCAATGGACTGAGATCATCTTGTTTGAGCAGTTGGATACCCTTGGTCTGGAAGAGTATAAAAATGCTGTTGTCCTTCCATAATCCATTGTTGAGGCCCAAATATTGCAGTGTTTTCTGAATATAGGATATGAATCTTAAAATAAATTTAGCAAATGGGACTATGTTGACCATGGCAGATACACAGGATAACCAGTGGCAGGTTCAAGACTTCTGGATGATGAAGGGCATCATCGAGGCCCTTTTCTGTGAGTTGATGCCATACTTTCACCATCCTCACGAGATTTCAGAGACTGTAGCCATGCCCAAGTGAGTAGCTGCCATCCTTTAGAGTCTTACAGCCTCTGACCATTACCCCATTACATTAGCATTACTAATGCCTTTGGGGTGGGCAGGTCCACCACAGGCAAAGATGTTATGGAGATTTCACCCCCCAGTTGTGTTGGGAACTCCATGTTCCAGTAGTGCTGTGGGTGACATCTGAGAAGCTCTCCAAGCCTTTGGTCTCTATGACTTCCTAAATTGAGAGGAGGGCTTGACAAGATCCATGTTCTCTTTCTGTTCCCAGTCTACTGCAGCTACAACTACATACACTGTAAAGCTTTGCTCAACCTCTAAAGGAGATTTATGGATTCCTCCACAGATTTTGGTGCAGGGATTCGTGATGTGGCATTTTCAACAACTCCAGCCTTGCGCTTAGTGGGGATATGGCTACCTCCATTCCAAGAACAGAAAGGTTCATGGTGTTTAGGTTTTGTGGGAAAAGCCATATACCCTATGTTGTTTGATCATAAGGCCATACCCTGACAGCCAGAGTGCACCTGCAAGGTTTAACTGTGGCTTTTCTGCATGTAGACTGGAAGTAGGATGAGCTTTCTGTCATCTTGCTACCAGATGATGAGCTCTGTGCAGCACACGGACTTGGCTCCATCGCTCCCGACGATCTCCAGTTATGGGTGTTTTCTGAGACCTGCACAAACTCCATGGGGATGCAGGTGAGCCCTTCCATCTAGGTTGACCAAGGGGGACCAGTTCCCTGGTGGCTGTATGCATGGTCCCCTCCTCTCTGGGGACGCTTGGGGGACCAGGAAACAGTGGTGTCCTGGACACTCTCTGCACTGTACATGGGGGCACGTGGTGCAGAGCGAAGTGGGGTGACTAAACAGCAATGCCTTCCTGCAATGCCTATAATGAGAAAACTTAAAAAAGAAAAGCTTCCTGAGATGTTGATGTGTCATCTTCCCCTCTTCTGGGGAAAGGGATGGAGAGTTTTTTCACACCCTGGTGCACCCCATAAGGTTGGCCTGTGTTGTCCACTCACTCCTCAGGGACATGCAATCCACCAAGCCTTTAGTTTACTCTTATTATATGGTCTCTAACTTTCTCTACCCTTTTTGCCCCTCTTCTGGTGGCATGGACTTCTGTGGCTCTCAGGGTCATTGTGCTGCCTCCTGTGCCATCGCTGCCACAGACTTCCCACCCTGGGGAGAGCCAGGCAGCAGCTGCAGCCCAGCAGGAAGGGTGATGGGGTGGAGGAGGGTTTGCCTGCTAACAGATCTGCAAGAAGTGGTGTGGAGAAAAAGCGGCAGGGGTGGAGAAGCTCAATAAAGACTGTGAAGATAGAAGTATCCTTGGTAAGGAAACAGAGGGCTGGGTTGATCTGGTCCTGGAGGAAGGAAAAGCAGTCCTTCAGCAAGGTAACCTTCCCTCCCTGCCGTTTCCCTAGTGGGGGGCAAGAGCTTCTCCCCTGCTCACCACTCCCCCCTTGCAATTGGCCATCGGCACCCATGGGCCCCACTCGTGCCATGCCCCCCCCAAGGGGGACAGGTGCAAAGCAGACACTAGGCAAGACTTGAAGGAAAGACCGAGGACAGCTATGAGAAGAGGAGGTGCAGCTAACAGAAACAGACTGGCAAAAGCATTCAAATGACAAAATGTGTGACTGTCACAAGCCTACAGCTGGCTCTGCTCAGTAAGGAGGGGGAGCCGGGCTGGGGCTCACTGTCTGGCCTCAGATAAGTGTGTTATCAGGACATGTCCCCATGTGCACCCCATCCAGGCCCTGGCAATGAGCCAGGCACTTGTACGGGATGGGGCTGGGGCATGAGGTTTCTGGTACATACAGTTCCTCTGCAGGAGACTTTTCCTACAGCTTAGGGCTCCAGTGCATTTCAAAACACTACAGTTCCCATGGCAAAATCCGCCCCTGTTCCACAGCTTTGAGACCAGTGCTGTAATCCCACCAGAAATCTTACAGCTCCCCCATCCTTCTACTTCAGAGACATGTTAGAAAAGGGGTACACAACTGCTGGGGTCAGAACCGGGGCTGATGGCAGAGGAGGTGGCTGGCACCTGCTCTGTACAGGAGGAGGCTGAGGAAGTGACCCTGGATGTGCCCTCCCAGGAGTCTGCTGTGGGACTTGGGCAGAGTGCCAAGAGTGATGTCCAAGAGTGATGTCCAAGGGCTCACATTCCTCCAGCCTCTCCTACATGGGGATATTGAGATTCATGGTGTGGAAATCCAAGGCAGATGCTTCAAAGCTACCCTATTGCTATGAACCAAATTACTCAGGCAGACAGAATGGTTGTGACTTAAAAGTTCACGAATATATCTGTTCATGACCATGATCAAGAATTTTTATCAGATGCTGTATTATTATTATTTTTTCCTTAAAGGTTCTATTTAAAGGTATACATTTAAAAAGAAATAGTACGATTACTGCTTATTGTTTCTGGCTGTCTGCAAAATGGAGAAAATGAAAAAGAACATTTTCTGAACAGGACAGCTTCATGATAACACAATTCCACTCATACTTTGTTTTTCTGCCATCTTGTAAATATTTCAAACCCAAATAAGTTTGTGTAGTAGCTGACAGATATATTGATTTTGCAAATACAAATCTTTGAACAATGTAACACTTGCATATTATTTTTCTTTTAAAAAGACCAAATAAATTGAAAGATCTGCAGCCCTGAGGAAGGGAGGAAATAGTAATCCTCTGCGAAACTTGATTTCTGTATTTGCACCACAGTGGTGAATTATTTGCATGCCTATTGCCTAAAGGTTAACGTCTGTTGATTTCCTAAACCCTAAAGAATAGAGTCTGAGCCTTCAACTTTGCAGATGTCTGAAGCTCTGCAGAACTGCCATTGACAAGCTCTACCATCTTGAAAATAAGCCCTTTTTGTAGCTTTCATATAAGTAATTTTCTTTCATGTTCTAGTTTTGCTAAGTTTAGCTTGTGATTGAGTATCTCAAACCATGGCCACATGGGTGGTTATGGCCAGAACCAAACGTCTCTGTCCTTGCTCTGCACCTGCGTCCTGTGTACCAGCAAGCACCCTGGAAGCCTTGTGACTGTTTTAGATGAGGGTCAGGGGCTATCAGTAGCGGTGGAGAGCCACTCCTGTGCCCCTCTAGCCTCCAAGACTGACCTGAATCCCAGCACTCCTGAGCACACAGAGCTGAGTTTGTTTCCATTGGGCCCATATCTGTGTAGCTGTGCCTTTTGTTAATGAAACTCCATCTTCATGAAGGCTTCGGATATCTGCTACAGTAGAAGATCTGCTTTTAGTTATCAGGTGTCTTACTATTAGTCACACAGTAGAAAAAAACAGGGCATATTTGGTTTAGTTCAAACTGTGATGCGGTATTCAGGAGATCCCAGAATGTAGCAACGTCATCCTCTGTTGATAATAACCAGGAAGTCAGTCTTTAAATTCAGAATTTGGATTTCCCTATTGATGATTGCACCTATTTGCCAGCTCATTCATAGAAACTAGAGATGAGGAAGATGCATTTACGTCTTCCACTCCCTGGAAGTGTTCAAGGTCAGGTTGGATGAGGCTTTGAGCAACGCAGTCTAGTGGAAAGTGTTTCTGTCCATGGCAGGGGGGTTGGAACTAGGTGGTCTTTAAGGTCTCTTTCAACCAAACCATTCTATGATCTTTTAATCCCTTAGTGCAGAACCATTCTTTCTATTTAAATCTTACCCTAGCCTAGTTTATCAAAAGATAAGCCTAACTTATCAAAATGTTCATTAAAAATAGCACCAGTCTGGAGGGTTCACTGTTAATAAATATTCTTTGTTGCAATATTTCACTACATTTTTACGGGTGAATCTATAGCTGGTTACACTTTTTTTTCCTAGTGAAGATAGGTTATAAAGTCGCACCTGGCAAAAGCGGTTTTCCTATAGCTTCTTCCTTTTGTGGTATGATGGTTCTCTGCACCTTTTTCTGAGAACTCAGAGCTGAACAAGACTAACCAGTAAACATAACTGTAGCAGAGAACTGGACTGCACAGCAATGCCCTCATAATAAGAAATTGATAGGAGCAGAAGTTTTGTTAGGAAACTCCCTGTTACAGCAGGATGATACGTGTTTCGGGGAACCTTTGAACCTTAGCTATGTTTATCCCACAAGCTGTCACCAACGTGGCCGTGCTGTAAGGAAGTGCAATCCTTGGTTGATAATGCTGTGCTGGTAGAAACATTTAGTGTAATTCCACTGCATCAGCAAAACTTCAAGAAGGATGTATATAGATATTCATGCGACTGTGTCACTCCATCACTTTATTGAACTAAAGTCTTGGTTCTTCAACTTCTCTCAGCAGGTCTTTAAGCAGAAACACTGGTACCATAACAATTCTTGTACCTAAGGAAGGGGTAGAGACGGAGGGTTATTGAACTGCAGTAAGTGAGGTGGTGAGTGGCAGAAAGAAGCTCCTTATTGGTATGGTTTGATGCCTCTCTTCCTCCATGAGTCAATGCCTTTCTCTGTTCATGCTTCAGTGATTCTCTCTCCCACTAGGCTTGAATTCTGCATCTCAACAGCCAAGAGGTATGGGTAATAAATCCTGAATGGCAGACAAAGGGTGCTTAAGATCAGGAATCTCAACCTGCAGGATGAACTGAGAAGCCGAAGATGGAGAAGATGGCTGAAGTCTGTCAAGATTCAGAGAAGCATAGCAGCGTGCCAGATCCTCGCTGGGTTTGAGCAGATCAGCCTGGTAAGTGTCCAGTAAGGGGGACCAACTGGGTCTGCAGTGCTGGATTTGTGGTATAGTGTCACTACTGAAGCGGTTTTACTACAGAATTCATCTCAAAACCAGACCAGTTTTCCAAGCTAATGCAGGGCAAGGCCTTGAAGCCAAATAACAATGTATTTATTTAGTGCATTTCTTTTTGCCGGCAAACATGAAAAAAAGCACATTGATTCCAGATTACAATGTCAGAGATACACGAAGAACATCTGTCACTATGACAGATTCATAAATCATCACGCTGAAATCCTGACATGCCTTTTTTTCATTGGCAAAGTAGTTCTTAAAATGGGATATAATTAAGTTGCTTAGAGCCACATATGATCTATTTTAATCCTGTTATTTTTCTTATGTAAAATATGTCAGATGAAACACACCAGTTTTGTTTTTAAATGAGCGCTTTTTTTAAAAAAAAAAAAAAAGACCACTATATACCACAACAATTCAGGGTGCTGCTAGGAATTGTCTTGTGAAGAAATTATAAGGAAAATAAACCTGTAAGTGAATGAAATGGTGCTGTAGGTGCACGAGCAAACCATCCTGGTGGGGAAGACAGATAAGTAGTAAGAGACCAGTATAGCTGCATCAGGAATTCTCCAGTGACCTGAATATCAAAAAGGAAGTCCTGCAAAGAGTGAAAGCAAGGGCACATAAGTCAGATGAGTAATAAAGCAGTAGCATAAATATCGAGGGATAAAACTAGGAAGACTAAGTCACAAAATGAGTTATAACTTTCCTGGAGCATAAAATGGAAGAAAAAGAGATTCTGTAAATACCAAGAAGTTAGAGGAAGAGAAGGGCAGAAGCACAAATAAGAGATACCTAGAGTAGAGTGAAATGTTTTATTATTTATTTTGCTACATTCTTCACATGCACAAACACTAGCGACAGGTACTTAACAACACTGGTTTTTTAACAAGGGGAAGGACATATGCCAGAATAGGGATAAAACAAGTAAAAGAATGTTTGAATAATTTGGACGTACACAAGTCTCTAAAGCTTGCTGAAAGTCACTTAATACATATTGGGCTCTCAACTTATCTCTGAGAGTTTCTGGAAGAGCGAGTAAGTCACCAGGGCCTGCAGCAACTCTGTAGCCTAAGATGGAAATACAGTTGGGATCACACCTCTGATTTTTGGTAACAATCAGAGATCTGACATTACAATATACATTTTGCAAATTATTTTAAACAAAACACCGAGTTGGTTTAAAGATTTACTCTTCCTTAATTCTTGCCATCATAGCACATGGTTTAAAAAAGAAAAGAAAAAAACTTAATAAGGTTTCTTAAACGTGGTATTCACAGCAGGCTCAGATTTGGGCACTATTAAGAAGTTGTTGGCAGCAGCACTGGTTTTGCAGGGTTATAAACATTTCTGCTTTTAAAAATGGAAATGAAGAACCTACAGAATTACACAGTATTCTGCCTAACTTCAATACCGAGAAAGATAGTGGGGCAAATTATTGAGAAGTAAATGCATACACACCATGAGAATAATAAGAAACAGCCACCATGAATTTGTCAAACTAATCTAATTTCCCTCTTGAATAAGGCAACTGGTCCAATAGATAAGGAAAAGCAGTAGAAACAAATGTATATTGACCCAAGACGTATATTGACCCAAGACATATCTTGACCTAAGTAAGGCTTTTGACACTATCCTGTAGGCTCATAAATGAACTGGGGAAAGCTGTCCCATTTGAAATCACTCCTAATTCAATCCACCGTTAAATGTAAACCTAACATATGATTGTTGGTAGCTGCACTAGGAGGATGTTGAAGAGGAGTCTTGCACAGCTCCTAATGGGGTAGGCTTCTGTTCAATGTTTCAATAAAGACTTAGATGACAGAATTAGAAATAATTACATACTTATAAGCTTGGTAGATGACACCATGTAAAGATTTGCAAAATGTGCTCAAGGACAGAATTAGAATTCAAAATTATCTCCATGGGTTCTGAAAGGTTCTGAAATTAACACTAAAAATTTGAACAAAGGCAATCGCAGAGGACTACATTTGGGAGGATGAAATCAAAAGCACAGCCACAGAATGCCACTGCAGATAAAGATCTAGTGATTAATGAGGGCCATGAATGAGTCAACAGTGTGATGCTGTTGAGGAAAAGAGATAAATGTAATTGTAGATTCTCTTGAATTGTCTGCTCTAAACAGTATATGTAAGACGAGATAATTGGAATGCTCTTCTTGGCACTGGTAAGGTCTCAGCTAAAACACTGTATTTTATTCTGAAGCACCATAATTTAAGAAAGATGCAGATAAGCTAGAAACAACCCAGAGAAGATCAACAAGGACAAGAAATTTGGAAAATCGGATCCAAAAAGCAAGGCTGCAAGTTTTGCTTTCGTTTTAACCTAGAAAATATAAGGCTACAGAGTTCAAGAGTCTTCAAGTACATAAAAGGATATTATAAAGAGGGTAGCGATATGTTTTTTCATGCTCACTGAAGATGTGGGCGGAATGTGAAGGAAACTTTTTAGCTATACTATAATAGGTATTACAGTAACACATTGTAACTAGAAGAAAAGATTATCATTGGAATATATTACCCAAGAAGGTTGTATAATCCCTGTCATTAATGTTTTTAGATACAAATCAGATGGACAGCTGTCTACAATTGTCAAGACAATTGTCCTCTTTCTTCCAAGTTAGGAGATGGACCAGATGAATGTTTTGTAGTAGGTGGCTGAGATCCCTGGAACCAAGACAAAGAGTACAAGTTATTAGAAGGTAATCCATAACAGGTTTTCACTAAGAAAGCATTTGAAAATTCCACTTGTGGTCCTGGGCATGTTCATTAGCCATTATGGAAGATCGTATGGGTTGTTCTCTGGACTTTTTTAAAAAGCCCCTTATTTTCCTTTGATTTTTTTCTTTTGTTGTTGTGGGTTTTTTTGGTTTGTTTTTATTTTACCTCAGGAAGGTTAGGCACAGCTTTGATTAAAAATACTGAGGAATAACAGACTATATAATCCCTTGAGATCCCATCCAAGTCTACATTTCTATGATTCATGTGCAATCTACAGCATTTTTTCTCAGTTGTTGACGAGCTTTGCAAGCACAAGTTAATTATTAAACTCATTCTGTTCCCAGGGCAGTAATGACCTAATCATTTATGGTAGTGCTCAAATGAGGAATTAAACAAACATATCCAAAATAAACACAGATCAAATAAACTTTGCCGATGAAAAAGGACAAAATCTTGTTTTCATACCAGTGGGTCGGCAAAAAAAAAACAGCACGGATAGAGACCTCAGTAAAACTAACAAGTCAAGTCTTCACAATCTGTGAGAAATTCTGAATTTTAACATGTTTTCATTAATGCTTTTATTCAGAATTTTAAGATTTTTTTTTCCTACTTTAGAAAAATTTAGAAAATTAGAAAAAAGGGAATGGGAGATGGGAATGAGAAAAAATGTAAGTGTTTTGGAAAGGTTAGAAAATTTTGAGGGCTTGAATTACAACTGAACATTTCAGCATTCAAAAATCAAAATGTGGTAGTCATAGTGTACTACATATATATCTTAGGTAGGGGAGTACAGTGAACATTATAGGATCCACAGTCTTCCAGGGACTCTAGTATACACAAGAAAATGCCAACCAGAATTACAGTGCAAATAAAGGAACATTCTGCAATATGATTTTTTTGTGTGTGTTAGCTCAAAATAAATCTTTTTAAGATCGTACTCCCAAAGGAAAACTGAGCAAAACTAAGTTTGTCAGAAAATGTACTCTTTGTTAGAAATTTTACACGGGTTTGAATTTCTGACAAAATCTAGTCACTACTTAATAGAAAAAAAGAAACTGTATCAGAAATATTTTCCAGAGAAATCTGTGCTGATCAGAGTGCACTGTGGTGTTGACCCAAATACGACTTTCCAGAAATTCAGAATTATTTAGATTTGGTGTTTATTGACTAGGCCATATTTCAGTGAATGTCTGCTGGTCCTTTTGTTCTTTTAAAAATATGTATGACTTTTAGACACCAGAATAATGATTTCACACTGCACCAGAACCTTCTGTCTTATAAACGAACACTGGAGCTTGTGAATTTTGCTGTGCAAATGGATGAATACTGACCTAATGAATTTGGCTAGCTTCAGGTCTACCATTAGACACCCTACCCTTGTTGAACAACAGTAAAAAACTGCAGAAGTTCAAAGATCCCAGGACAAACCTGTCAGGTGTCAAGGACAGCCTTAATCCCAAAGTGTAGAGGGACAATTAGACCCAAGTGAATAAATCTTAGCTCAGCTGAGCTTGCTTAGGGCAGCCCTGGTGAGGCGGTTTCGTTGCTGGGACCCGTAAACCCAAAGGTGGACTGTTTGGTTTGTAGACCAGGATGTTGTGTACAGCCCCATGGCACACGCCAACAGCCTAAAGTGTCTTAAGCAGCTTAAATAGCTTTAAGCAGCTTTGAAGACTTAGACACTTTAAGCAGCTTAAACTGCTTTATAAGCTTAAACTGCTCTAGGACTTTAAGGACCTCATGATGCTACTCCTTGCCAGGCGAGCGAAACGAAGCTGGCTGCGCGCTGCAGCTCCCTCGCCGTCGGCTGGAAGGAAGGAGCTACAGGGTTGCCACAGATCCAGCCGGGAGTCTGTGCAAATGTAAACAACTTGTATTTGACATATGTTGGCAATGACATTGTATAAAATAATGAAAAGTACACTCTCTCCCCTTTGTTAGCTCATTGTTTCTTCCTCTTTTGTAACTACTTCCTTTCCCCAGCCACCTCCTCCTCTTTTTTTCTTTTTTTGCCCATTTTGCTCAGGCTCTTTCACTGTTTCCTCTCTAATTAGTTCTTCCTGAAGAGATCAGTGGAGTGCTCTTACTGCAGTGATATACTTTTATGAAGAAAACATGTCTCGATTCAGCCTATTCAGTCCACAGAACTGTGCTGGGGGCAACCGTTCATTTCTATCACTATGGTTTAACCTAAATCTAGAAAGTTTTTTCTCAAGAGAGGGGCTTGAGTTGACTTCTGTCAACTGTCATGCATTGTGGAAAAACTCAACTGCATAATCCCAGAAAGTACCAGTGGCAGCCATTAGATTATCACCTACAAAAGCAGGTAACTAGATGGGCTAGCACTGTTCAGAAGAAGGAACACAGTGCACCGAATCTGCATCACATTTCCTGGCATTTTGGAGGTTTCAGAAAGGACGAAGGAGGAGGAGGTCTGGGGACAGCTCTCCAGAAAAACGGGTAAATGTATCTTCCCACATTGGTAGTCTCCTAGGGCTAAAAGGACTTTGTTTTCAGTTTTCACTCCATTTCTCTGAATTTGGGGTGTGCGGCACAAACCACAAGTTGTTCTGTTCTTACCAAAGGATGTAACATCCCCTCCCCCTTACATCCAAGACAGCAGTGTGCAACTGACTGGCTGCTCAATTTAGTGACAATTGTCACCATTTAGTGACAATTCACTTTGAACTGCCATGTTAATAACTAAGGCCATGGTGATGATGTACTAGAGCACCTGAGCTGTATGTGATGTCCTTGCTGCTCAGGATCCGCCTCAGGCCTACATCATCACGTTGTTTTTTCATGTTTGAATTCCCTTTCCAGTTCCTTTTGCAGGAATATTCTGCTCTTCTCTTTCATATCCTTCACTCATTTTCTGGGGTCGTATTCTAACTTCTCAGGTGTTCTCTCTCCAGAGTCCTCAACTTAACTGGCCCCATATTTTTCATCGGTTTATGAAGTCCCATCACATGCGACTTTGTGATTAGAGTGTGTGATATATACAATTTAGCTGCGAAATGTAACTGTAAAACTTGTCATACTCAAACAATGTGTTCTAAAGACTTGAGGGTGTAAGCAGGAAAAGGGATCACGGTCAGCCTTGCTCACTGCTCTATTTTTTGCCAGTTATCTATGTTATGCATTCCTAAATGATGTTGCATATCACCATAGTGTGTATTGCATGCACAGCATGTCCAATGCGGCATATTTATACAAGCATCACTTAACACTTTCGTTGACATTTGATTTATACCAAATGCTTTTTTTTTCCCAGCACCCTGAAAGCATGTTTGTCTCCATTTTTATTGAGGAAAATATTTTCTAGCATGATCTGTTCAAGTCATCAGTGCATTTTAATCCCTTTTTCCATTTATCTAATTATCAATTATTACTTCCTGTGTTCTAAAATGTGTTCTAAAACTCTACATATGATGCCAATAGGATTCACTAGCTTGTAAGTGATTGAATTATTTCTGTTTCTTAAGTATTGATTTGACATGCTCCCACCAGGTGACACCACTGGTAGTTAACAGATGTATTTGTACTGGAGTACCAGAACCATTGGCATGTGGTTTCCTTGGGTTCATGCTTTCTGTCTACAACATCCTCCTGGTAGCCCCAGCTCCTTCCCA
>NW_009629106.1:20516-21646 GCF_000690535.1 Cariama cristata | reverse complement strand
TTCAGGAGGATAAAAGGCAGGTTGTCTGGGCTGCCCATGGGCTTTGTGGTCAGTGGGATGGTGTTAGCTGCTCAGTGTCCAGGCCACTCTCAGACTGGAGAAGGAGGTAAGTTGCACCCGAAATTCTCTCAGCTCTGACAGTGATTAGGGTCTCGCTCTTCTCTAGACAGCTGCACATTTGCATCAATGATTAATGATGGGAATTAATGATGTTAATTAAGGTTAATGATGAGCAGGGAAAAGTAATCTTTTCTGAATTCTGAAAGGCTCTATGTAGTCACCTATTCATAACTTGTGCATTTCCTTCAAATAGTTTTCTTTACATCTGAGAAGAAAAAGGTCCCATTCACATTACAAGAGAGTTTGGGTAGTTTCAGATCTGAAGGACTTTTTTTAAACATTTGTAAACCAGAAAACATGTAACACCAAGCATCAGGTCATGTATACAGGCTGCAGTTTGCAGACATTTATGTATATGCCCAATTTTCAATTGGAACTTGATTTCCTTTGGCTTCCAGAGAACTTCAGTATATGTTAAAATTAACTCTCCTGATTTGAGGCAATAGTGGCACTGCATGTTTGCACACCTTGATAAACAACTGTGCATGCACCAAAAAAATTTAATTGACTGCGTTGAGCCTAGTGAGGCTACATATCTGTACTGATCCATCCAAGGAGAAAGAAATTTTTCAGAGCTGCTGTTGGACTAAATCACCAAGTGCTGGCAAGCTGCTGTGGTCCTGTTGCTGGGCAGATCACCAGGCATTGACCCATCATTGAGGGCTACTGCTGTGGTTACCAGCCTCTCACACAGCAAAAATGTACGGCACAGCAGACGCACCCTTCCTTCCTTCCCTCCCAAAACCCAAGACAACTGCCTCCTTGATGAATCTGTAGGATTACAGCTGCCCTTGCTATAGGACAGCATGGGGCTTCATAAGCCAAATTGCCACTTTTTCTCAGCTCTCCATCTTCCTCAGCATCTTCTCCCAAACCTTGACATTCCCACCACTGTTTAATTTCTTTTTTAACAAACTTGTTTATCTGAAATAAACTGATAGTTTATTTCAACTTGAAAAATAACTTTTCTTTACATTTGTTTCTAGTTCTTTTCTGTCCACCCCCCCCCA
>NW_009629106.1:10381-20487 GCF_000690535.1 Cariama cristata | reverse complement strand
GCTAGCTTCTTTGGCTAATGGACGATACAGTGAATTGCCTGAACCTATTACATGTCTGTGAATACCACTTCCCTGTTCTGCAACACCAGCCTAATTCTTTGGCTCTGCTGGAAGCCATCCTAACAGGTGGGTAGAATTTAAGATTTTAGGAAGAAAGCCAGCATTTGCATTCTACCAGTATTAATTTCACGCATTCCCTCTTGCATTCCTGATTCTGTAATTGGGCTGCGCTTCCATCTCCACCCATATCCTGCCTTGACACACATCCGTGTGTGGATGACGTGGGGAATGATGGGCGAGCCAACCAGCCTGCAGGCTGAGTCACCCCAGGAAGGTAGACCGTCATCTGGCAATTAGGATGGAGAAGATGGAAGTGTGCCAGCAAAACAGCTGATCTAAGCAATGCATTGCACCCCACATGCCAAAATGGATATTGCACATTGCTGTGCTATGACATAGCACATGCCAAAATGGATATTGCACATTGCTATGCTATGACATAGAAATGTGGAGAAAAACACAAGCATGCATCTCCAAAATGGCCTTCAAAATACAAATTAAAGAAATACCGAAACTCAGCCTACTTCTTCTCATGGACTACTTTAATACCAAAGGTGAATATAGCAATCAAGGAAAGGATAGAGCAGTGGTATACTATAACCCTCTCAGCACTTTTGGTCACTTTTATTTGGGTGTCTTTTCCTGTGCACGGAGGCTCAAAAGCAGGATCACAAACACAATTTATGAGTATGCAACAATTATGCTATTTGTTGGATTGTACATGCAATAATGGCTGGGACTAATGTGCTATTAGCCTAAGCACTAATGTCCTCACCGCCTCTGATGCAGGTACCCACTGGGTTTCTGCTGGTCAAGCAGATGGTAATCATATGGGAAAGTGACAGTCTCCATTGCTCCTTGCAATAGGCTGATCCTTGGTTTTGCTGAGTTGCTATCTTCTATTTTGATTTTTTTCTCAGGGTTTTAGAGCTTTTTCAGTTAATTTTTTTTTTCCGGTCCTTGAGTAACTGCTACCGACGCAACAACTTCACTTCTGTCCTCATTTCTGCTTTTTTTATATATCTTGCTTGGCTTAAGTTTATGTGCTGTCACTCATAACTTAGCACCCTTTTTTTTTTTTAGTAAAGCAGAGCTGGGATCATACGGCCGACCTAGGTCTCATGTTAAAATAATAAGACCGTGTGAAAGATCTACCAACATGGTGATAGAGAGACTGATCTCTGCTTGTTGTCTGACATATTTCTAAGCACCTTGCTGGCTTAAAAATGTAGACCTTGCCAGAGAGCAAATAGACTCCAAGAAATAGATACTGATACAAACACCACCTGGGGTTAGATGTGCTATATAACTGGTGGTATTAGTGATGGACTTTGTAGTGCCAAGCAGAAAAGCCTGGGAAGGACAGACTTCAAAGGGAAAATGACTTAGAAATCAGTGATACGAAGCTGAAAATGAAATAGTGCTGCGTGATATTCTGACTTTGACCGTGCACAGATTTATAGGGGGGGGGAAAAAAAAATTCATTGTGAGGATAATTTATCACTGGTACAGGTTGCTCGGAGGTTTTGGCAGTCTCCATCCTTGGACGTTTTCCAGACATAACTGGATAAAACCCTGAGCAGCCTGGTCTGAGCTCAGCGTTGACCGTGCATTGAGTGAGGTGGATGGACTATGGACTTCCTGAGTCCTCTTCCAGCTCGGATCATTCAGTGATTCTGTGATTTAAGTTACCATTGAAGCCAAGGGTAGGTGAGGTGGAGAAATGGTGTTACAAAGGGAGAATGCTCAGCATGACATTTCCCAGTATGACTGAGTTAATGTAAAACTTAGTTGCTGCCATCCATGTAAGGTGATCCTGTCTCTCTCCAGGTCCTGTCCTGGTGTTCTCAGTCTTTCTATTGAGCTAGCGCTGGCCCTTGTGCAACATCTCTGTCAGCTGTTTCAGCTCACCGACCTGGCAGAAGCTGATTAGTTTTTTTAAATTGGTTGGCTTTCTGCTGATTGAGTTAGCTGAATTATTTCACTAAGAAACAGATGAGCACCACAGCACGAGGAGGAGGTGGGAATATGTGGTTAAGATTGGAAGGAGTTAAGGTTGGGCAGGGCCCTCTCAGTGGGAGTGAGCCATTAAATTTGCCTTGCTGCCTCATGAAACAATGATATATTTGCAGCAGCTTCAGTACGGGCATAGCAACAAATTGGGTAAGCCCAAAAAGGATGCGTCATAAAGAAAGTAAAAACTCAGAAATCAAGATTCTTTAATGCTAAGACCAATGAAAAGTGTGAAATCACAAAAAGGAACATGAAAGTAGACAAACCAGTGAAAAACAATGTTCAAGGAAAGATAAACAGGGATATATTAAAGACCAAACACTTGAAACTGAAGCTCCTGTCATGGTGGGAAACCACAGATCTTGTTTACCAAGTTACAAAAATCCTGTGTGGCTAGTTTGAACAGGAAATGGGCTGATCAGAAGTGAAGATAGGGAAATGCATACAACAGATATAAAATAGATGGGTAAAGCATTTTAAAGAAGCCAGTGGCAAAACCTCAGCCCTACCTTGACATGAGACTCTGTGACATGAGATGATGTGACTTCAAACAACAGGAGACTGCCACTGGATCAGTATTGATATCAGAAAAGCAAATTGTAGTCCAGTGGGCAGCAGCAACAACACAATGAAAGATGATTTGGTCATAGCAGAAATGCTAAGAGCCCACAATGTCAGTGCAGAAGTAAAATTTAAAAAGTTGTTGAATAAAATCTAAGAAAAAAACAACTTTCAATGAGAGGGAACATGGAGTTGTTAAAATATTGAAAAATCAAACTGGGAAGTGTCTCTCTGCCCTATGCTATAGGGGAGGTCATTTGCAGTGGAATGCTGCACAAGATGACACAGATGATGGACACAGAACTGGAGAACAGCCTCTGGACTCAGGCCCAGAAAACTGGATGCTCACACAAAAGAGCATCCCGAAAGAACACATGCAATGACAGGCTTTGCTTGTCACCAGTTTAATTGATATATTTATTTTTTTTTTTTAAGATTACTTGGCAACAACCTTGGGAATGCCTTGTGGAACTACAGCCTTCAGCTCATCCTCTTTCATCACGGTCTTACAGAGAGGGATGGATGGCTGCATCTGGAAGTGCATCTAAGTAATAGACTGGTTCACTTTGGACCCTGGTGTAAAACAAGGGTATGCTCACTTTCTGTTGCTGTTTTGCGTTCTCATATATAGCTATTGCGTAGGCAGCACAAGTAGCAGCATACCATGGCGTGGATTACACATATCTTGGAAGCGTAAATTGTGCTACTAGCATTGTGTTACTGAGCCATAGACCTGAAAAAAGCTGTGAAGATACATAACCTAGCAAAAAGAGTAAGCGAAAGAGGATTCAAAATCAGCTATCAAAGCAAACATCCCTGAAAACTTAATACCAAGCTTCAAAGTCATGTTAGAAAACACAAATTCTGGGAAAGTAGAACAGCTTGCCTGTCTTGTCTATATCCCACTTCTGAGTAATTATGAAGGAACTGACAGCAAGGATAGGAGAGTCTTCCACCATTCGTAACTCATTTCAGCATATGAAAATCTAAGATATTCAGTCCCAGAATGAAAACAAGATTTTAAAAATTATTATTTATGTGTAATTACAATGCTAAAACAGACCCTGGAAAGTAGAGACATCAAAGGTGCTAGAAAACTAGATGCCTTGAAAAAAACAGTGCCTTTGAAAAAGTCTGAACATTGGGCTCTATCTTCAGAATAGAGTTGAACAGTCCACCAGCTCATCTTTCGCCAGTCAGCAGGGAACACAGGATGTATTTGGTGTGTGTTCTCTGAATGGCAGCTCCCAGGAATCCCCCACAAAATGACCCAGTGGAGACCAGCGTATGTGAAGAAGAGGATGCTCATTAGAGATCTTAAGACAACCCACCTCACAGGAATGACAGTGATCAATCTGAACCATGTCCACTAGAAACACCCATGAATGACAGAGAGGAATGGAAGACACTAACTTCCACTGCACGTCCCAGCCTTGCTATAGAAAGAAGACAGTAAGAATACTGTAAGGGCTACTAGAGAATCAAATATATTCCCCATAATTGCTTTGTTTACTCTGTGAAGCAAAACTTGTGTTAGCTAGCTTGTTTTATTAGCTGCTACTGGAGGTAATAGTTGTGAACCTTACTGAAGGGGAGGAAAATAAAGCGTTTGTTCCATAGATGCAGGGAGTAGCTGATGTCCAGACTACAGCACTCTGCCAAGCGCTTCAAGGAGCTGGGGGCCTGTTGCAAAGGCACTGCTGTGTGACTGCTGCAGTCGTGACAGACTGGGGAGAAAGTCCATGCCAAAAAGAGTTGGCAGGTGTGGGACTCAGGTAGTCATGCCACAGCAGAAATTACACGATCCCTGACTAAAGGGGTTTTGCCTTTCATGCATCTTCAAAGGTATCTCGAGCCTACTGGCATCATAAGTAATGATGATTTATTTTGTATTACCTAGACTGAATGAGAGATCTTTAATCAAACTGTGTTGCATTAGAGACAGTTCTGCTGTCTAACCATAAATATTGGGGTGTGCAATCTGGTGTTAATCTGCAAGGTACTAATATCTGTAAAATAAATAGTCCTTTTTTATTTGAGTGATCTTACCAAGTTGTTTCAGGTTCAGCTTGTTAAGTTTGAGCTTAGATCTGAGCATGCTTTTTGAGGTGATGCCATTGAGGGCACACGCACTGCTGTTACATTGAATACATTCAGAATATATCACCTCTGCTACAATTCCCAGCCATTTTCTTAGCCAAGTTTTAACACAAACCCACTATTTCTATGCCTTTTTTAAAAGTAAAACTCTGCAGTCTGTTCTCAGCTTCTACTTTTCTCATAAAATCATATCCACACATAGCCCAGATTCCTCAATGGTATCTGGTGAAATTTTTCCACCTCCTTGTGCTATATATATTCCTGTGTCCTGAGCAGCAGCATGTGTCTGTGTTTTGAGTACAGACTGCTGTTATTTTAGATATCTGCCTCCATAAAGGAGAACCAGTGTTTCTCACATGTATTCATAATGATAATTTATTCACTATTTTTACAGAGGTTTAACCTCATTTCCAAAATGAGGTTGTTCTTGTTCTCCAAGTTAAACAATTAAATACATATACATATTTTTTAATTTGGGAGTCTGCTCACCAAAACCCATATGTATTTATAAGTACAGAGTAGTTGAAGTAAACAACTTTATTCAGGAGAGGCTCTTAAATGTGAGCCTTCTTTTAAAGCACCTACTGAAGAGAAGTTTGGTGTGTGTTTACAGACTTTTCTGAATGGTGCATTGAAGAAGAGGCTTGTTTTTTGGAATCAAAACTCAACTGAAATGTCACTGCCTGGATCACTTGCTGCGTGCAAGGCTGGCAGCAGCAAGGGGATATAAACCATAGCTCACACTTGCCTCACCAGTAATATAAGCACATGTTGTACACATTGCATGCAATCATACAACAGTTCTTCAGGTGAGATCATGCTGTAAAGTGTCCTGCCTTTATGCGGTGGAAACATCAAGATGAAGGCCATGGGTCCCTGAACACAGCTGTGACGAAACAGTATCTACGTTATGACATTCAATTTTGTTATATAATTAGATCATTCAATTATAGACTGGAAGACATACTTACACTGTATTAGAATATTCTCTGCTGTAAATGAGGTTGGGTTAATTCCTTAACAGGCTGGGCAGAGATAAGAGGTGGAGATAAGCTCCCAGCAGTGACTGAGGACAAAATTAAACAAGTGGCATGCTGCCCTGCCCTGCCCGCTCCCATGGCCTGGTCCTACAGCCACGACAGCTGGCTCTGCACTGAGAGCCCCTGCGGCAGAGAACAACGAGGCGATGTACGCTTTTTCTTATTATCTGCTAATAAACGATTTCTCCTTCGGATTCCCGCTGCAGCTACGCTCTTGTGCAAGCTATTGGTTGGGTGGAGCAGCTGCAAGCCTTAGGAACAGCTAAGACTCTTCAACACTTTCAGTAATTTTCTTGGATTGATATTGGATTAATTTCATCTTTGTAAAAACAATGACTTTTGATACAGGACCTTGTCTCTCTAGGCTGACCTGGCAAGTTCAGCTGTAGCTCACATAAGCTGGAACATTAAGGCTTGTTTCAAAGAGAGAGGGAATGTGAGCCAAGACACAAACATGGGCCCCTATATTCCTTTGAAAAATATGTTTAGCTTTTCATTTTCCTCTTAGGCAGCATTAGGCTACTACCCTGAGTGAGTAAAGGGTCCTTTATATTTTGCAGTTATTTGGGGAAATTACCTTGGAATTATTGTTCCATAAGTCACTTTCGAAATATTCTAGGTACCACGCAGAGATGGAAAGACAGTCTGTGACCAGAGAGCACAGCCTAGAAACAACAAAGATTAAATGGGAGGGCAGCAGACACAATGTACAAAACAGACAAATCAGGATGACTGCATAGTTGCATTCTTGTTTTTCCACTGTACTAACTCACAGAGAGCACAAAATAAGCCTGTGTAGCAAAGACATACTGGAAGAAATATTTATGTTGTATGAGCATATTCTCTGCTCTAAATGTTTGCGCTAATTACTTATCAGGCCACACAGGGATAAAAGGGGGAGATAAGCTCCTAATATCACATTAGGAAAAATTAATTACACAGAATAAATATAATTTATTTGATTCTGCCACTTCCTATTTCAGTTGCTTGACTTAGCAATCTCGGTAATGTTCTTTAACAAATTCTTTGTTTTCTTAAACAGAAAAAAGATGGAAAAAAGAAAACAAGCTGGAAAGAGATGAATTTCATCATGATTCCTCATTTTCCTCAGCAGACTGAGATACTGCAGAATTAGCACAGATTTCTGCTACTTGAGCTAATGGAGTGCCACTACCAGTCACGGGTTGTCATCCTCTGAGTAAAGCACTCCCCGAAGAGGATTGCTGATGGGCACTGGTGAGAAACATGAACTGAGGATTTGCTTCTCGGCTGGGGTGACAAGTAACCAGGTAGATGTATACTGCAGATGTAAGCTAACTTGCTCTGTCTCCTCCAGTCTCTCACCATCCTTGTCCTTTGCCTTCCCTACTTCATCCCAGATCTGGTCTCCTCCTACAGCAAGTCACAGTGGATCCCAGCTCCCAATCTCCCAATCTGTTTAGCTCTTTGCTCGCTGTTGGTATGACATTCTTTGCTTCCAGTCTACTTGGCTGGACCACCCTAACTTCCCAGTCTCTCCTCCTGACCCCATTCCTCATCTAGCACAGCTCTAGGATCCAGTATATCTGTCCGAGATTTTCTCCACAGTGCATTTGAACAACTCCATCCTCTGTACTCTTGATTTGAACAACGGCGCTGCTGGGACCAGAGGAAGGCAGACACCTGCTTTCCATTTGGGTGCCTAGATCTCTTACGGCTCAGGGTAGCAGATGCCTGTCCACAGGAAATGGGATCTTTAGGAAAGTCTGCTGTTAAAATCAAAGTCATCTTTATTAAATGTGCACCATGATTTTTCATACACTTGTTTCATGAGGATAAAAACATGTCCTTGACACAAATGCTATCTTCTGTCAGATTTTAAGTCCTTGCGCCAAACTTGCGAGATGTAGGTTTTGTCGCAGAAGACACCAGAATTTTTAAGTTTTTTTTTTCTGTCAGACACGTCAGGCATGTCTGAGTTGTTTTACACTAGTTCCCCTTGAGAATGTGTGTCAGGTAAAAAGTCCTGAATTATACAGTTTCATATTGTTTAGATAGGGCAACAGGGTTGGTACATTTAATCTCATAAAAAGCATTCTAATTTCTTTAATGACCACTATACAGTCTTTCATTCCTTAGAGAAGATAAGGAATGTCCTTGCAAATAAGAAAAATTAGATCCTGCTGTGCGCCAAGGCCTATGCTCTAAATAGTTCAAGGTGACTAGTGTACAGCTCAGCCTGTTACATAAAATAATTTGTGAAGTAAAAACAGGTGACTAGTGTACAGCTCAGCCTGTTACGTAAAATAATTTGTGAAGTAAAAATTGAAGACAAAATGACAGTTTTTTCAAGAAAAAAAAGACCCAGTGATGAGCCCCAAGGGCTATGCTGAAATCATGTCCAGTAAAGAAGAAAAATGTGAGACTAGATTAGTGGAACAAAATTGATACACTGTAGAGTAAGCCTTGTTGATGAGCAAAATCATGAGTGGATGGGCTATTTTTCCTCTCTGGTGCCCCGAACCTTGTGAGTCAGCTGCAAGAATGCTGACCCAAACCACAGGAAGATAGGTAGAGAGCTGGGAGCACAGCCTGGCATCGCTGCAGTCATTTGCCCCATCCCCTACAGTCAGTCCACCACGGCTTCTTTGCACTCGGCATTTATTATCATTGTGAAACATGTACAGACAAGACTGGGCTAGAAGGAGGAATCCAGGTGGCCTCACACCTTCTTGCATTGCATTTAGCTTGCATTGCCTAAATCCTGAACAACACCTGGAATGAAACTGGCACAGCCCCCTGGTTTGTGCTTTTCCTTCCCTCTCTTGTTCTTTCCTTTTTCACATCTGTTTCCCTTTGTTTTCTGTTTAAGAAGAATCTATTGAGATGTTAAAGCCATGTCCTCTGGTGAGCTGCCGTGATGCTGTTGATAGCTTCCGAAAAGCTGCGTTAGAGACAGCAGGGCACTGCTGCAATTTCCATGTTTCTGTGTGACCAACACACAATATGTTGTGCTGGAGTTTTTCTAGCAAGAAACGCGCTATTTAGAGCCAACACCAGAGTGAGAGGCTGAGCTCCTTTTGCCTGCAGCTCTTATGCTGCCTTTGTCCCTTGTTCATATTGCCTGCCTCTCCAGGGAAGGACTGGGCTCTGACAACAGCTCCAGTAGCAGTTCCAGCCCCTCTCAGTCGACTGAATAACTCTCTTTTCTAAAATAAAACCAACAATAAATGTCTTTCTTACTATCTCTTCAAGCCTGTTAAACAATAGTGTTTTTCTCATAAAGATTCTTAATAGTGAATGGAAATTGGTGTTTTTTAAAATGAATGCCCTACTTATCTGCATTCCAAATATTTTAATTCTTTTCCCCCCTTTTTTTTTCTGTTTTTAATAAAGGGTTTACAAGATTTCGTGTAGTTCATGATGCCATGGGAATAAACAAGCTAAGATTTATGCATTTGAAACCTCAAACCCTATCCCAAAACATGTTTAGCAATATAGTTTTGTTATAGTGACATAGTACCTTTAATCCATTTGACCCTCTGGGTCTATTTATTTTACTGAAATTTGACTCAACAAAGTTAAATCCCCTTATATCATTCTGCAAGACCACTCATTTTATGTCTGGATACAAACCAATTCACCTCCTAAGCCGCATAATCAACTCCCATCCTAACATGCCAGTTAGCACTAGTGTGGCTGAACGGAAAAAGAAATTGTGATGGCTCTACAGAAATGCACTTAATTTCTACGGGATGCTCGGTGAGTACCAGAACAATAGATAGCGTACTAACTACTATGTCTATTGACACCCTTTTTCCTTGGCTGAGGTAATATTTTTATGTAAGGGGATGGCAGCTTACTCTCATTGTATTAAGCAAATGTCTTGAATGGATACCATGAAGTAACATCCTTTTTTTTTTTTTTTTTGCTTGTTTTTACTTGATATTTGGGAAACTGTTCTGTAATAACAAGCTCTGGAACCAAATCTAAAAGTCAGGGTGTTTTCTGTGTTTGAAAGGTTTCTCCATATGATTGCAAATAAGAAAATTGTGGAAACATCTTATTCTCTAATTACTCTACATTGTTCAATCAACATGGTTTACTCTTTCCTCTTGCTATATACTCTTGTGTGCAGATTTTATCATGTCTTTATTTTTTATATTTATATATATTTATTAACAAGCAAAAAAGAGAAATCAGCTTTTAAGGATGTGCTGAAGTGAACCACTATAGGAAAATAATACTTCCAGGTTCAGGCTATGGAAGGCTAGCTGGCAGATACCTCTTTTCACCTAAGCATTGCAAGTCTATTGGAAAATAAAAAAGGCACTGCTTTTCTTTCCCCGCTCC
>NW_009629106.1:0-10350 GCF_000690535.1 Cariama cristata | reverse complement strand
TTCTCCCCCATTTTGTATTAAACATTAGGATCTGGGAAAAACAGCCCATTACCTTAAGCCATAAACCAGTTCTTTCCCTGAAACAGGGAAAGCTGCTTGAAATGTGTCCAACCTTTTTGAACTCCAGGCTCCTAGTCTGGCCGAACACACTGAGACGTTTCTACTTGGGCTGTTATTTTCTTTTCCTCTTCTCCCCATTGAGCTAAACCACGCTCTCCATGCAAATCAAGAGTCAAGACTTGCAACCCAACATACAGCAACATCCTTGGCTGAGCAGACTACAGAGAGAGACCCAAATCTCTCAGTACTCCTCAGTTCCAACACACCAGCTCTTGTGGTACCAGAAGCATAGGTGCACATCCACCTCGTTTCCCTCTCACTGCCCAATGACAGCATTTCCAGGCTCCGCCAAACTGGTGATGGCCACAGGACTGCAGCCTGAAGAGGGAAGGACTGAAATGCTGTGTTCATCAAGACCGACATATGAGAGGTAATCGTCAGTTGCCTGTAAGTCTGAATCACTCAATTTTTAGTGGCTTGCAATATCACTAACAGAGTTTCTTTTTTCCTCTGCCTTGTTGAAGTGGAAAAGGTCCTTCCCCTTAATTTGAAACATTGGTTTTCTTCAGCTCCCTATGTTTCCTCTAAAAATCCTTAGGCGTTTTTAATATAAGTCTGTGCTTTGGCTACAGTGCGTCACAGGTAATGGTATAAGAAGAGTGAGGTATATCTGATATGACTACTGCATGACTCTGATCGGACACGATCTCGTAACTGTTAGGATGTGATTACTGTATTGCAGTCAGCACGGAGCTGGCACAACGCTGGAGGGAAAGCATAAAGGCTGCAACAGAAATGGAGCAAAATTGAGAGGGTGGCAGTCAAGTGTGGCAAAACATGAGTAAAGGAAGGGAAAGACTGAAATGGAATATTAACGGTACATACATGCAGGAAAAAATATTGGAGGGTGAAGACTCTCACTGTCTGCAGATACTGGAAATGCAGATACTGACAATGAGAAGAATTTTTTCTTTTTTGATAGGGAATAACGTATGTAGGAAAAATGAGGTAGGAAAATGAAAGAAAAACATTAACAAACGCACTTGAACTGTGAAAGGTATTGGACTGTGGCATCATATTCCAGCGGCAAGAGCAGGAATTGTTAACTTGAGCTATTTAGTATTTGTATCTGGGCAAATCTGTAGAAAATTACAGAACGGAAAAATTCTGCACTGGCCTATTGGATAACCATAAATAATTTAAAGCAACTTCTATCTTGTCTTCTACAATTCAGTGTACAACTAACTATGCTGTTATGTAGTTTTAGCAGAGCTATCTCTTTTTACCACAAAATGGTGGGGGTTTTTGAGCTAATGTACCTTTTTTTTTTAACAATTCCTATTTTGGTTGTTTAACTTTCTCAAGGGAAGAAGAGTTGTCATGTTTATCGCTTGATACTGATACTATTTAGGTCCAGTTTTACATTAATCCTTCTCAGTTTGTCACTTACCTGTGATTAATTAAGCAGAAGCTAAGAAACAAAATTATGTATTTTGTAAAGGTGAATCAAGATTTCAGTCACTGCAAAACTGTGAGTAGGGACACTGGGACAGCCTGTCAGGAAGTCCAACTTGGTCTAGTTCTAGCTACTGCAGTGGAGTGATGCTGAGTCATATTTACTGATAATCTGAATTTTGAGTATCTTTGTTATGTTCTTTTTAATACAGTATAATCTCTGTAAGAGTAATAACTTGGAATAACTTTGTTTTTATCTGAAATGATAATTATGTCATTAGCTGTGAGTTGTCTCTCAAGACAAAAATACACCCGTTATTACTTAAGACCAAGAAAAAATTTGCAATATTCTCCTTATTTTAATCTTTTACTGGATGACAATAACAACAAATTAGAAATTACTTCTGAATTCCAACTTTATTTTAACATTTAGGATATCTATCTGTCTGCTGCACATTTTATATGACTTCTAATTACAACAATATGTGAGACATCTCAGTCTTTGAGGTCCCCCACAACATGCCCACGGGACAGAAAAACGCTATTTTTGTGCAAATGCAAATAGAGCTATAGACTCACTAATTTGCCCAAGGAAGTACATGATATATATATACAAAAGTCAATCCAGTTGTCTTTAATCCCAGAGTATGTCTCTAATGGATGAACCATCACCCTTGATCCCAGCTCAAATGTCAAACAATACCTTCAAAAAATACATTCAAATTCATGATACTGTAGATTACTAAGATATTCTTTTGGGATATGGCTTGTTTGAAAAGAAGTAAAAGAAATAAACTAGGCATTTAGTTAGTTACATATTGCCCACAGTTCTACAGAGCTGTGAAGAAAACAAATCCGGAATGCTGCATTGCACAAATTCATAATACTGCAGCTAGATTTTCCCTTGTATTTACAGACTAGTTTATTTTAAAATCTATTCAAGCATTGGAAAATCATAAATAAGCAGCTCCAGAGATCCTGAGGTCAGATTTCTGTGACTGTAATACATAATTTCTGCTTATGAAGCTCTCTAATTTAGGGTCAAACTCTGCTTGCTTTACTCACTTTTGATTTAGGATGGAAATACACATGAGTGAAGGAGCAGGTTTTGTCCCAGTATTATACGGCTGCACAGTGCTGGCACTGCTCCAAATATAAACAAAAATATATACCAAGGTACTAAACTGAGAGGGGCAGAATATGACAGCGTTTGGTAGGAACATTTCTAAGAGGTGTAACAGCACTTGCATGGTTCCATAGGAAATATAACTGAATCCTAATATATCACTGTTTTTCTCTCCTTACCAGTACTTCTGAAGGTTCATATCAATGCAGCTGAAGCCTCATTTTGACTCCTCTATTAATACTAAAATTTTAAATAAAGCAAGTCAACAGATACAAAAGCTGGTATCAGTTTTAACCTCTTCAATTTTGCCTGTACGCCATCAAGCAGGATTTTGGATTATGCAAATCTCAAGTCCTACTGTTCACTACACCAGTGTAAAGGAGCAGAAAATAAAAATTTTAGCATGTAAACTTTCCTCTCAAATCTGCCAGAGGGACATAGAGAACGGCCTGCCCCAAAGTCACGTAACACCCTAAATCAATAGTCATCCCTTGATCCATGTGAACCTCAGGCCTCTGATCTTACAGCTAATCCTTCTTTAGCCTGTTGGTACTGAAGGAGTTGGCTAGGATACTGCAGGGTCTCTCCAGCAATGGCCACTCTGTTGGGGTATTTCACGAGAGAGACACTGGGTGGAACCAACAACCACAGGTGCGCATGTCAGCTTGTAATTAGAGGAATATTTCTGCCACCTTATGTATTCTTTTCTAGTTTGTAAAAACTGTTTCTGATCATAAATGTAATTAAGAATCACCCCTTTATTTTAAAGCAAGAGGCGAGTATGCCTGAGAAGCTGAAACATGGGCATAAGGGTATCACCAATGCTCTATAACGCTGTTGTGATGGGACAGTAGAGTTGTCACTGGCATAGTCATTGACTTTTAAAGACTTTTCTTTCCAACAGCCAACAGAAGGGTAATAACCCCCTGCTCCACCAAAAAACTGGAACAGGAAAAATGTCTTATTTGTCATTTAGCAGTGCTATGTTCTTGTAGGCCACGACTGAACATCTGAGCAGCTAATGTGGCACTACTTTATCACTGACACTGTTGCCAAAAGAATTGTATGTCAAATCGTAACCCCAGGAAGGAATTTCTCTACAGCTGGAAATTGCATGTGGAAAAGCAAAGGCAAAATGAAGTCTGCCTGTCTCCCACCCTTCTCCCCCAGATGCTAACCAAACACAAAGACTTTGAGAAGGAAATGCTCTTAGATGTTCATTATTTGCCTAGTTCTGTAAATGCCTTGTGCTAATTGAGAGTAAAACGTGTGCGGATTAGATACTATCTAAAGTTCGTATATATATAATCTACTCCCTTTAATTTCATTATCATATCCCTTAAGTATTAATACCATAAATAGTGACAACAGAATGAAAAAAATGGAGAGAGGCTTGGGATAACTCATCCCTTAAGTCTCGGTGCTTACAGAAGTCAGAGTGCTGTGTCTCCTATTGCAAAGAAGCCTTTCAGAGCTGAGAGGCCAGGTGACAGCCTTGAAGTCTGTGTGCAACAGTCTTCACTTCTGTCCAGACACAGACGGCTAGAGAACTCAGAAGGCGTTATTCCAGGTAATGCAATCCTGTGTCTATCCGCTGTGGATTTTAGCCAGGATTGTGACTTGTTTATCTTCTATTTCATTGTCCTACCCTCTATTCAGGGCTGTTCAGAGAAGCTGCTGGTCCTGGTGCCTGTTGTCCACTGTGGGTTTGGCTTAGTTATGTGGATGAGACTTGGGACACAACGAGAGGGAAACTAAACAGCTCAGACACTTTTAAGAGGTGAACATTTTATTTGCTAGCTAATTGCTACTGCAAATAAAATTTTTGGTAACCAAGATAAAAGGTTAGTCATATCTTTCTGCTAGGAAATTTGTAGCATAGTCCTTTGGCTTAAATTGATGGATTCTGAATTTTCTAATAAGCTTTGCTTCATTGAAAACCAACTCTGTAAAAGCAGCAACATGTGAAAGCAAACCAACACTTCTTATTTTCCCTGTATGTGTATTCAGAATCCTAGCTCTAAACAACCTTAGAGAAAGTTTTCATTACTCTTTTTTTTTTTCTTGTCAGTTCAGCATAGCCAACAGTAAAGGCCTTGTTTACATTAAGCAAATGTGCAATGATGCAGCAAAATCAATTTAGTCACACTAGATGCAAATCCCTCATACTGATGTAATGCCTGTGTGCAAAGTAGGGCGTTTCTGAATATATACAAAATTTAAAATGAAGTGAAAGAGAGAGATTCTGTTCCTCCCTGCTGATTCCTTAATGTGATTCATTATAGATGCCCCCAAAATTCTAAATTGAAAGAAAGGGAATTTCTGGTCAAAAATAAGAATTCATTAGGAGTACCATTGATCATGGAGTACCACGACCTTTAGATTGCAAGTTGCAGTAGCTTAACAGATAGATTAATACCTTAAAAAACACTTTTTACATTTAAACTGAGTATATTTGACCTTAAAATAATTGGGAAAATAAATATGTGATTACATAACTCCATTTCACAGTTACTTATGAGAACAGAAGTGAAAATGAATGTATTTTTGGTCCTGGGCTGTTCTTAGTAATTTAATGTGACCTGTTGTCAACAAGAGGGAAAATAAACCTTTGACACTCAATAAGAATAAGAAGAGAACAAAAAGTACCTTACTGTGGGTATTCAGCCAAAGATCTATGGGCAAAAAATGGCACAGCCTGTGACAGTGTTACTGAAACCTAGGTGGGGTCAGCAAGTGAGGTGACAGTAGGAATATCAGTAATGAGATAATGACCATTTTCCTTTGCAGACTGCAGAGGTTTGGGGAATTAGATTTTTTTTTTAGTTTCAGTTTTTTAATAAAAATGCTTCAGAAAATAGTGAACTTGGAGTAAAAGTTCTGGTAATTTGGTAAATGTCTTTTAGATGGTTTTGGGGAAAAAAAGATTCCAAATACTTTATGCTGCAGTATAAAATTTATTTAACATAGTAATAAATGCAAGACCAAAATCTAAACAAAATATTTTTATTGAAAACATAGTTTTTAATCAAATCCATACTATGTTGCAAAAGCTTTTCTTTATAAGGTATTTTAAAATTGGGGAAACCTTTTCCTAATCTGAATGGAAGCACATTCCGAAACCTGGGAATCTTTTGTTAACTGAAATTTTGATTCTCCTCACAGCTAAAGATTCACACTAGGGAAGTGAAAAAAGATGTCATATGGGGCTTCCTTTTCATGTGCATTCATATACTACCATTGCTATTGATCCTGAAACTGACTGTTAAAGCAACACTTTTTTTCCTTCCCCACCCTCCCTGAAAAAATAAAAAGAAATTTAGGATTTTCTTTGCAGGAATGAAGTCAGGACAGAATGCCATCCTAGTGGGTTACAGTCTCCCAGTGGAGCCAGGTGACTTGAGAAACACTGTTCTGTAGGTCCAAATTCTCTTTGGACCTTCCCAGAAACATACGTTAACAGGAGTTTGCAATATTTCATTTTTTCTAACAACAGTGCTAACGCTAACAAGAACCTGAGTAGGAAACCCTCATCAGATAAAGAGACAGGGGCAAGGGAAGTGCTTAGGCAGGTAGGGAGCTAAGTACTCAATTATTACTGAATTTCAAATCCACAGGCACTACAGCTATACCCCCTACTTTATAATTCCTGAGATTACTGAGATTTATCAACAGAAGCTGTGGCCCCCACTGGGTAATTCCTGAGTTCCCTGAAATGAGTCTAATACCCAACAAGGTTACTTGTGCTGCTGCAGAAAGATATTTCTGGCCTTTTATGTGTCAGAAAAGAAAGTGGATGTGACGGATTTGGAGCTGTCCTGTGATAATTTAGGAATACGGTCTGTTGGCCTGATTATTTGGATGAATGTCTGAATTTTAACTCCTCAGGGGCTGGCTTGCAACTGCATTCTTCAATTATCGCTGGACTGGTCTGTACTGGCAACCCTGCAATGCCCCAGTTCCACTGAGGCTGCACAGCCACAGAGCATGGGGACTCAGAAGGGAGAAGACATTCAGTTTTGAACCACAGCACCTCTGCATGGGCAGTCCTAGCACCCTGCTCATTCCTAGGAGAGACGTAGGTCTCCAAAGGTCCATTGGGGATTAGAGGTGGGACCTGTAACTGTTAGTCCTGGTTTCAGCTAGGATAGAAATAATTTTCTGCTTAGTAGCTGGTACAGTATGTTTTGGATTTAGTGTGAGAATAATGTTGATAACACACTGATGTTTCAGTTGTTGCTAAGTACCACTTAGGATAAGTTAAGGATTTTTCAGTTTCCCATGTTCTGCCATCAAGCAGGTGCACAAGAAGCTGAGAAGGAGCATAGGCAGGAGAGTCAACCTGAAGTAGCCAAAGGGATATTCCATACCATAGAGCGTCATGCCCAGTAGATAAAATGGGGGGAGTTGGCCAGGAGGGGCCGATTGCTGCTCAGGAATCGCTGCTCGGGCATTGGTCAGTGGGTGGTGAGGAACTGCATTGTGCATCACTTGTCTTTTCTTGGGTTTTATTCTTTTGTTATATTCCTTTTCATTACAATTATTATTATTAGTAGTAGTAGTATATTTTTAGTATTATTATTGTTAGTATTAAATTTTATTTTACTTTAGTTATTAAACTGTTCTTATCTCAACCCACAAGGTTTTACTTTTTTTCAATTCTCCTCCCTAACCCACTGGGAGGCGAGGAGGAGTGAGTGATTTGCTGTGTGGTGCTAAGTTGCCGGAGGGGCTTAAACCATGACATTGATAAAACAACTGGATAGAGTACTGTTGGGGGCCATGAACTGGGATGTGTTCATGTTTAGCCATGCTGATTCCATGTTTTTGTGCTATTTTCTATGGAAGTGAAGGTTAACCCTAAAAAATACATTTTGGAAGACAAAAGGTTTGTAAATACCACGGTCGTTTTCAGCAGTTTTTATCTGATATTGGGCATTCAGAATTGGCACGCTGCCTCTCCCCTTAGGCAAGCCCCTTTTCCGTGAAAAGGAACCTAATGGGATAATCCCAGGGTTAATGTACAAAAGCACAGCGACTTTTCTGAACATGAAACTAATGGGAAGCTGTGCCGTGGTGGCGTTATTCCATAGTTTACAGTGGAGGAACATTGGGTGGAGCACTGGAAACATTACAGGGCAGCTGGCCCACTCCAGGGTGTTGGACCCAGCCTCATCTGTGGTGAGCTTCCAGCTGAGACCAAGCTGGTCAAGTGAATCTCTTCTCGATTGTGAAAGAAGAGTGCCAGTGGTTATTTGCCAGGTACTGAAGAAATATTTGACTTGGGTAAATAGCATATATAAAAGGACACAAAGAAGGTTTCTAAGAAACCATCCCTCAATTTTGAAGAAAAGATTTTTTGTGTGTGTGTATACATTGGGTGTGTGAAGTGCAGAAAACAGAAAGTTCAAAATCCTAAGAAAATCATCCGAACCAAGTTTCTCTCGCTCTCTCCTGGCTGAGGATAAGTAGGTAGTTTACTATAGCGTTATGGGTTCTTGATTGTAGAGTTCAAAACCACAGCCTACAGGCCTAAGCCATATTCTAGATTAATTCCCAATTCAGCCATCATAGCTAGGGAGGCACTATGTTCATTCACTTCTTATTCCAGCTGTTTCGGCATGTAAAGTTCTCCTTCGCTGTTGGTGGAAAGGTTAATATATTACATCTCCCTAACTGAATTCATCTTGCCTCTAGTGAACATCTTTTATATTTTATGGATTTCACTCAACAGCAAAACCAACCGTATATTAAGACATTCGTTTGTCAAAAGAAGCCAGACTAATAAATGCTGTGTATTCTGGGGCAGATCCTCCCAGTGACTGCTTCATGTTGCTGGTAGTGGCGTCTGGCCTAAAAGCTGTAATATCCGCCTCTTGGATGACCACAGTGGCAAAAGCATTTTTTAATGATACAGACAGAGTGATGAGTCTCCTCCGCCACTTCCTTCACTGTTGCCACATAAAGCATAAAACTGAGCTGTCCGGATCACACTGCAAGCCCCATGGCTTTGTTTTTGTCTATGAAAAGACTTTGGAAAGAGACATTTAGCGTCACATGGCTATTTTAGGAGGAGGAAACGTACATGCTGATGTTTAGGGGTAATCCAGGAAGGGTTGTGTTTTCAAGGCCAAGTGACACTCTACTAGAAAATCTAGAAATACAGGGAGGAGACAAACTGAATCAGAGACAAAAGGAAGAAATCAGAGCCAGCAAGTAAATTCTGAGTGCAAGGAGCTCCTAGTTACAAGCCCTTCATTGAGAAGTTCTGCTGGGCAGTCGGTAGCTGCCCTTCTGCAGCTGAAGTTTGCGAATGATATCTTTTTGTGGAGTATGTTGCAGGAATCTAGATTACAAATGGCAAAGATCTAGATTGTGGTCACAAAGTGTATATTTAAACAGAAGGCAAAATGCTGGAGGAATAATACTGCTTCTGGAATTTACTTTAATTGGGATGTCCAGAAAAAGCGGAGGATTTAATAAAACTCACATATTGTGAACAGAAGTAACAAGTAGCAAGCTCTTAAGCTCTTCTGTGAGTGTGGAAGAGGGAAGAAGAGATGAAATCATCTCAGTTTCTGGTTGTTTCCTGCAGCTAGTCAACATGATTTCTATGCTTTCTAAGCTGACTCTTTATCAGTTTGTTACTATCTTCATTCTTTCTCCATTGGTTTGTCTCATCCTAGTGAAAAACCGAGAACCCAACAGGTCGTCTTCTGACAGAAACCAGACAAAACCGGCAGCTGTTTTCAGACTGAAGACATGTATTGCCCCATGGTGGGTTTTTCTACATCGTCTTTTACAAGTAGCCAGCTCTGCTTGGGGTCCATGCTGGGCAGATGCAGTGTAGCTGTGGTCCGAAAGCAGTGCACCCAGGTGAGCATAATGGGGTGCAGCATCTTTCATTGTGTTTCCACATTGTGCATGAGCAATGCAGTTACACTTAGAAGCTTTTCCCTTCACTCTCTTGTCTTCATGTACTGACTGGCTGGTTATCTCAAGATGGTTATTTCTGTTCCTCCCTGCGCTTTTTGCTCCTGTCCTCAGTACTCCTAATATGATGCTATCACTAACAGGAATGAAAGCAGAGCTCTACATTCAAATTCAAATTATGCAAGTGTAGAGGACTGATTAATGAATGAATGCTGCAAACATCTATCTCGTGGCCGACAGAAGAACTAGGTGCATCCTGTGGAGGAGGAAAAAGGGGAGGGGGCATTGCCTTGCGAACCAACTTTTCTATTCTGTGAACTGAGATACAGTCTGTCATCTGCATGTGCGTATCCCATGAACCGCGACTGTGCAGACAAAAGGTCACACCTCGGTCACAGTGAAAGAAAAAGGGGGAAGGGGCTAGACAACCAGCGGAGCCCCTCTGGTACCCCAGACCCATTTCTCAAACTTTCTGAACCAAAGATTACACATGCGCCAGCCAAGGCAAATCCACTCCCCTGGAGCAGAGCTGAGGTCTATAAAAGAAATTTCAAGGAGCCACGTGCATGCCCACCACCTGAGAATGACAACCAGAAGACAGACAGACCATCGCTGGATTCAAGGGTGTGTAGACCCCTTCTTTCTCTTTTATTTCTCTTTTCTTCCTCTCACATCTCTCTCTCTCTCTCTCTCTCTCTCTCTGTATTTCATTCTAGACATATATGGGTAATATTGTTGAGAATTTGCTGTATTTCATTCCAGGCACATAAGGGTAA
>NW_009629105.1:60006-70421 GCF_000690535.1 Cariama cristata | reverse complement strand
CGCCCGCGCCGAAGGCAGCGTCTCCCCCTTTCCCTGGCCCTCGGGGGCGCCTCCGTGAGCCGAGCCACCGCCCGCTCACGCACCAGGCACACCGCGGCCTTCACGTGGAAACGGACATAATTTAATGCGGGAATACTGTCCCGTGGGGTACGTGGTTTCAGGAAAGGCAAGAGCTGGGCAGTCGGTCGAGATCCGGGTAGATTTCTCTGCATGGTGGGGATGTGTGGGCTTCGAGCCTTGGCTGTGCGGAGCGAGGAGGGAGAGGGTCGGCCCTGCTCGTGGGCGTTTTAAGCGTTTTTTTTGCCTTAGCGTTCTGGTAGGACTGTTTACAGATTGATGGGTACTGTCTGTCAGGCCGTCTTTAGAAGTGGGGTTTCTGTTTGGAGTGCGTGTCCTATTGAGAGGGACTTAGAAGGTCCATTCTCGGAATTGAGCAAGAAACACGTATCTCCTTTTGTTTTACAGTTTCTTACCTTTTCGGAGCGCTTAAGCAATGTTAATATTGATATCATTCATCGGATTGACAGAACTGGAAGCTACGCTGAGGTGAGAACAGCAATTGTGGTAATTTTCTGAAATCTCATCACAAGTAGATATGCTCCCTGAAAGGTTCACTTAGGAAATTTATTCAGGAGGAAGTTGGAAAGAAGCTCCTGCAAGAGTTGCTTTTCCTGGAGGCTCATTTCGTGCTTTATTCCCCTTTTTCACCTGCTTTGCAGTATTGTGGTAGAGGCTCTTTGACAGTGCCACTCTGAGGTCTTCCACGTGGGCCTGTGGGTGTTTCTGAGCATGGAAGGTGCTGCTGTGGCAGCCAGCGGTCCTGGGTCCGGACCTGCGAACCCTTATGGGTGCTGTGTAGCTGCAGTACTCGCTGCATGTGTGTAAAGCATGAGCGTGTGTCTTTATAGATTATAAAGAAGGGTCATTTATATGTGATCATCATTGTGATTGTACAGCTTTGCAGGTTTTTTACCTCCTGGCCTGCTGGATTGTTCTTCTGAACTTGCCACTCAGTAGCCATGAGGATGCCAAAAGAAATCCCAGAGCATTTCTGCTGGGTAGGCTATGGCTCAGCATCTTAGATTATCAAGGCCAGTCAACAGAGGTCTGAAAAGCAATTACGTAAACAAGTCCTGTCACCAGAATTTATTTTCAAAAGTGTTTTGGGTACAGAAAGAAAAGTCTTATTTTCAGGGAAATTCCATAGCACCTTTTGAAATGAAGCCACCAAGATTTCTTGAAACATTCTTAAAATATTTAAAGCACTTGATAGTTTTCTTCATTTGAACCTCTCATCGTTGCAAGCTACTTTCATTAGGGTTGGTAGCTATTATTTTATCTTTGTTTTGGCAGGAGGTTGAAACCTACTTTTTCGAAGCACTACAGAAATGGAAGGAACTGAACCTCACTCAGCATTTTGGTACCTCATTTTTATTCATGTTTCCTGCTTTCCTTAAGCTATTAAAATACATTTCTTCTGCGTCCAGAGCCAAATGGGATATTTTCTATTGACTGGTTTTTGAACTGGGGTCTGGAGAGCTATTATTCTTTAACATCCTACATGTTTACCAGGAACTGGACTAGTTTTCAGGGTTTTTCTTTTGTGCTTCGAACAGTGCAATTCTACAACGAAGTGGCCAACAAATGCCAGTCCTTCAACCAGCTGGTCTATTACCAGAGTGCCATTGTGCAGAGCTTGAAGACACATTTGCAAGTTGAAGGCAGTCTTGCTTATCAACCCCTATTAGAGTAAGTATACGGTGACAAAATGCAGTCAGAAGCCTTGATGGTGTTACAAGTAAGTATGAGTCCTGTTGTGAGTGTTCTTTTTCTTTATTGTACCTGAGGAAGATATAGCAATGAGATGCCCAAAGTGGTCTCATTTCCCTGATAGAGCTTTATGGTTCCAAGTCTTCAAAAAAAAACAAACCCCAAAACCTATGACAAGGCAAACAAATTAGCCTGAGTGCTTACTGAGCGTCAGACAGAATATTAATATGCTTGTTTTGATGTTAATAATTTATGTTTCCTTCTTTACTGTTATCTGCTTGATTTTTAAAAAAAATCTTAAGATTCTTGCTATCCACAGCTGCCTAATAGGTGATATTTAAATAGAAGTGAGAAGTAAATGTGATGATGTCTTTCTTTCCAAACAAACTGTGCTCGATTATGCAGCATTTGAGTAGATTTTTATTGGTTTGTTTTTGAAATGCACTAACACTGGTTTATTTGCTGAAATGCAGTCTAGTGGTGCAGCTGGCTCGAGATCTTCAGGCTGATTTCTATCCTCACTTTCCTGACTTTTTCCTGGCCATCACCAAGTTCCTGGATACACAGAACACAGAGCTGTTGGAATGGACTTTTACCTCTCTTTCCTATCTCTACAAATACTTGTGGAGATTGATGGTGAAGGACATACACAACATATACAGGTAAAAGCTGTACTTAATATCTGTCTTGATCAGCAGTTATTAGATGCTATAGAAAGGTAAATGCCACACGAATACATGGCTTAGTGCTTCAGTATACTTGTTAGCATGCTTTCCCAGCTTTCTGAGTGACTCTGAGCCTTGTTACCATATGCAGCTCCTTTGAGGTCCCTCTGACTTTCATGGGCCACTGTATTTGGAGGGATGTGGGTTGGGCTGCAGATTTGGGCCTTTGGTTCCCTTTTCTCCTCTGGGGATAGGAGAGGAAGCATCCACCTCAGCTGGGTAAACAAAGCTCGGAAAGACACTGGATTGTCAGGGTCATCATGGAAACCTGTGGCCAAGTCTAAATTCAACACAGGTCACTTGAATATCTGTCAAGTACCTCAGTCATAGTTGTATCATTTCTGTCTTTCCCGGTTGCAGACACCTCGACTTACGACATTGAATGGATTCCTTTGAGTCTTTAATTGTTCCTTTCCCACTGTTTCCCCTTTTATGTTTTTCCCTTCTTCCTGTCTGTTTAGTGAGAGAGCAGATGAAGTCTGCACGGTTTTGTGTGCTTTGAAACTCCTTGCCGCAGGATGCTGTGGATGTGGAAGGGTGGCGTAGTCTCAAAGGGAAACTGGCCAAGCTGGAGGGAGTTACCAAATGCATAGGAGCCACTTCTGGCTTGGGGAGTCCCTGAGCTGCAGGTGGTTGAAGGCTGATTTTGTATGTGCTTGCCCTGTTTTTAGACCTTTCCTGAATACTGGGCTGGATGGACCTGTGTCCTGACCCAGTACGACCGCTTGATCCATCTTGCATTGCTGTGGTAGCAGGGCTCTTCTTTTTGTCATAGCCACTGGGTCCATGTTGTTTCATCCTAATTTCAATTTGGAGCAGATGGAGCAAAAGCAGGGTTACCGATTTCCTTCCCAACCCAGCAAAAGCTGTCGAGCATATTGAAAAAATATCTGCTTGGCTGTGAATCTGAGGTACCGCTGGCTCTGCACTGAACATGCAGTGAGCCGCCTGGAACTGTTACTGATACTTACCAGCGAACTGCAAATATTTATCATCCCTGTAAATTGTATATTTAGAAACTTTTAAGTGCACAGGAGAGCCTGTTGGCTCAACTGAAATACAAATCTGGCTTGTCAGTCAACTTTGGTTTCACATACTGCTGCTGAATATATATATTGAAAGTCTTGATGCTGCAGTTGAATCTGTGTGGATCCAGAGATTTCTGAATGTGGCTTAATTTGTCTGGCATTGTCATTTGACCTTCTTTGCAAAACTCTGTTCTTTATTCAGGGAGAGTGGGAAGGAATCGAGTTGTGGAAGGTATTTGCCCTTTCTGGGCGGACAGATTCTTAGTGTTTGTAAAAAGTGGCAATGTAAACTGAAAACACAAGTTTTAAAACCAATTGATGGCAGTTCTTTTATTGCCTTTAAGACAGTGGTTTATTTTGTATCTTTGTAGCCTGTACAGTACCCTGCTGGCTCACCACAAACTTCACATCAGAAACTTTGCTGCCGAAAGTTTTGTCTTTCTAATGAGAAAGGTAAGTGAAATGCTTGTACTTTGACACTATCTCCGTCCTGTGGTGGCTCTCGGATTCAATGTGTAACTCTAGATTTTCTCCAAAGAAGGATTAACAAGGCCTGAACTGGCATTCGGCATGTCCCAAGTTGTCATTTTTAGTGAGTATTTTACTGAGAATGTCACACCCTTCATATCAGCAGTGGCAAATAGAGGCCTTGGCACGCTCTGTTTTAAGAGCAGTTAAACCAAATGTCTGTGGTTGGTTTATCTAAAATGACTAGAAATGGTAAGGTAATCTGGCAAAAGGGAGGCTTTAATTTGTAAATGCACGTTTACTCACTGGCTTTTTCACTAATGCTTTAAGGTCTTTGTAGAACTGAAATTCTTGTGACAACCTTTTTGCACTCCTGAAAATCACAGTGTATAACATTCCCAGGCAGATCAGTCAAGATCAAACAGCAGCCTTTCATGAAGTAAGGAGGGAGTTGTAGTTGTTGGGTTTTATTTAGTCAAAATAATCAAAAGCCAGGATTCCTGAGACTGGCTATCAAATTTGAGTATCCTCATTTTTGTCCTAAGTTGAGAGACCTTAATAAAGTACATTTGTTTGATCGGTTGTTTTCAGAAATTGCTAAAATTCAAGTCAGATCCTTAGAAATGGAGGGTTTTAAAAATCTTGGGCTGGAAGTCCTTGCAGTGTTCCCAAGTGTGGTTATAGTTTTGGATGCCTGGGTTCTGTGTTCAACTGATACACGTCTCTTTCCACACCAGTGCAGCCACCTTTGTGTTCCAGTTGGGACCGGTATAATGGTGCATTTATGCACATGTTTAACTCTAAAATCATAAAAATAATGAAAAGCATATATTTTGGCTGCAGTGACCTCAGTAGACCTATGGGCATCTTGGGGTCGGAGGAGGGTGTATAGTGACTGAATAACTGATCATTTTTCTCCTTTTAGCTTCCTTGTGTGGTTGCAGAAATGATGAGTTTGAACTATTGTGGGAAGGCAGGACTAGGAGAGTAACATGGTGCTGTGGAGTCATTTAATTGCCTCTATCCATCTGGCAGCTCTGAATAGAAGATAACATTATTCTTTTTTTTTTTTCTCCTTATGTTTTTTAGGTTTCTGATAAAAATGCAGTCTTCAATTTAATGCTCCGTGACCTGGGGGAGCACCCTGAGAAGGTGGAAGGTGTAGGACAGCTACTGTTTGAGATGTGCAAGGGTGTTCGAAACATGTTCCACTCTTGTGCCGAGACGGTAAAGACAAGAAAAGATCGCTGGTTTAAATTTTGCTGTAATGGAGCCTTAGGCAACACTCAGTGAAACCGTTGAGTGTTGTCTTCTTCACCTCTCTGGATCCTTGGTGACAAGCGTGCTGCTCAGTTACTTAATAGGATCTGAAAGCCTCCTTCTAAGAATATTCTTTGAGATAGGAGGGTTGTTTTTAGTAATTCCTATGCAGTATTCCTGTATATTAAAATAGTACTGCTTGCTGATGTTTCAGATTTTAAGTGGTAGCCTTTTGGTTTTTTTCTTCCCTGTTGTCATTTTAGAAAGACTCAAGATCACTGGAATATTTTAGCAGTTTATTGCAATAACTAATTTTAGGATTGCTAGATTTATTTTCTGAGTCTAAGGATGTGATGTGCTCTTTTCCTGTGCAGGCCATGAAGTTAATTCTGTTAAAGCTGGGGCCTATTACTGAAGAAGAAATTGAGCTACCGTGGGTAACTGTAGGAAAAGCCTTTGAGCAGATGATCAGATCAGCTGTCGTGTATATCCATAAGGAGCATTTTAACATTGTCTTCAAGTGCCTGGAGGTACATTGAAAAAAATTTTTTTTTTGTTTTTATTCATGAGAGACTGGAAAAAAAACCTGTGCACTTATCAAGAAAAGTATTTATGTTTTATTGGACCAGAACTGTTTTTTTTTTTCTGCTTTGGAAACATTAAATACAGTGTCATGTGCATGGGAAAAATCCCGCCCTTCTTTTGTAAGTTCAGAGCGAGCCTGATGTCTGTGCGGTGAGTGAGAAAGGAGCTGCCGTGTGCCAGACGTGAAGCTCGGTCCCATGGCTGGGCATGGAGGGTTTGTAGGATCTGCCTTTGCAGACATCGCAGACCGCTTACTGGGGTGGGAACGCTAGGGCTTGTCGTACATTGCTGAGCTAGGCATATTGGTGGTTCCAAAACTGCTTTGTGACAGTAAAGGGGTAGCTTTTTATCCTACAGCTCCCTTCACAGCAAAGACCTGGGCTGAACCTGGAGAGCCAAGTTTAAGCCTCGGAGCCAAATATGGAAAATCACCGAGTGTTGTCAGTTCAGGTGTTCCTATGTTGCTGCTTGAGGGTTACACTCCGAGGTTTGGGGGAGCACAGCTGAGTGCCATGGGCTGTGCTGTGTTGGGTCAGAGTGATGTGGAATAATGAGCAAGGTCCTGGCAAGTGTTTTTTACTTACGTGACCAACATATAGATGTTTTCTAGCTAGCGACTGGGATTTGCTAGGGGGGATTTAAGCCTCTTGCAACTGACAAATGGTCTGTGTCGGTTGTGCCCCTCAGAGAGGTGGAATGGGAAGCTGGAGGAAGTGGTACACGTGACCTTTACCGTAGTCCTTCCAGCATGGGTGAATAGTCCTGTTTGTTTCTTCTTGCAACTCCCTCCCTGCGACTATCCATAGTTTCCCAGAACTGCTCCTCCTACCTCACCCAGTATGATAGCAGTTATTGCCTGACTGTCATTAGCTACAGAATTGTTTGCTACTGGGTGTTTCGTATCTCTGGGATCTGAGTCACTCAGCGTCTGCAGTTGTGATGAAATCTTGGAAATCGGTGACATAATTCCCTTTATTTTTAATGAGGCGTGATTTTTTTTTTTTACCCTGGGAACTGGTGGGTGTGTGGGGGTATCTTGCTCAGAGGGAAATATTCACATAGCCTGCCATAGCACTCTAAATTGGGTTCAATTTATAGGATCAAGGATGGGAGTTTATAGCCTCTGGGCAGAAAGGGACACTAATGGGAGTGATCCAGAGCAGCTCCATTGTCTGTATAATATAGATGACATGAGTAACCTCTCAGCATCCACATTAGCATAATGACGCATAAAGTGTAAAAGTACTTAAGTTCTGATAATCCCAGTGAAAGGTGGGTGCTTCCATACCATTGTGGGTCTGGGGTCAAGTATTCCTTTCTGTTCCTGTTTCCAATTTTGTATGTCATGGGTTGGCCTTTCAAGAGACTTTCGTCTTAGGAGGTATTTGTGTTTCTGTCCAAGGAATCCGGGATGTGCGTTTTTACATAATGAGAATCAGATAGTGTTTCTGCAAGGTTTAGTTTGTTGAGCATGAACAAGAGCGTCAACAATAGTTTGCTGGGCAGATGAGATGTTGATTCTTTAGAATACCTTTCAAATAGCAGTAAGGGAAACAGGATCTGATCATTCTCTGAAACATTTTGCTTCCCTTTTTTGTTTAAACAGGAGACACTCTTAGACTTGCAGAGGAGAATAACTAAAGCCAACTGCTGTATGGCTTCAGAGCAGATGGAAAGGATTCTACAAGCTTATCTGGTCCTAGTGGGACATGCAAATGGATCCAAAATCTCACTGCCTGAAGACGTCTGTCGGGTAGGCCAGACCGTCACTTTGGCTGTTGTGCCAGAGAAGTATCAATTGAATGTGGAAGAGATGTGGTCAGCTGAAGCGCTCATACACATTTCTGATGCATCATTGGGCTTAGGATTTGAGTGAACAGAGACATTTATTTTGAGTATTGCTTCCTCTCCGATCCCATCAGAATTTACCTCTGTACTGCAATCCTGGTGTAGTGCTTCTTTAAATGAGCAAGGGGTAAAGCGGGCTGCTGTTTCTAGAGACCGGTTCCTGCCCCTGGGGAGGAGACCTAGACCCCCATATCAGAGATAGAGCAGTTCTACCAGATTCACATACATTTGACCCCCTTGGGTTCAAATGTAGGTTTAGCGCCTTCAAACTTAGACAGCACTATTAGGATTCATTTGGGTGGGCTGAAGCTTAGAACACCATGCCTTCCTGCTCCCGGACTCTCCAGGTTGTTCAGACCAGACAATCACTATCTTCATAGATGAATATCGGTTCTCTTTCTTTCATTTCAGATTTTAATAAAAATGTTACAAACACAAGATCTCTCATCATCTTGCTGCAAGTTTTCTGCATTGCTGCTGGCCGAGAATGTTTTCTTGCCTGATTCTTTGACCAAGGAAGCTATTGAGAAGGTAATAAGCACTGCTGCTCTCAGCACAGATACCAGGGTTCAAGTTCCCTAGAGCAGGCGGATTTCAGAACATTCCACTTCAGGCTGGGAAATATACTCTAAGGTTCCCTTTTGCCTTCTTGCACAGATAAGGGACAGTCTGCCCAATGCCTTCAGTAATGTCTGCTGAGGTCTTGGGACTCCTAGACCTGCTTACACAGACTGCTGTCAGTGTAGCAGTGCCACTGGGGCTGACATCTTTGCAGTGAAAACCAGGCTCTGATTCAAACACCTACAGCCTCTGTAGAGAAGGGACATGTTCTGCTTTAGACTATAAAGCAGGCTAGTGAATTGGACTTAGTGAGAAAAGTACATTTTTCACTAAGCTGCCAAGCATTCAGTGAGCACGACTTAGCCTTGTGAGCAAGGTTCAGACAGGTGCAGTTTGTTTTAGAAAGTACAGGGTTAGGCATATTTCAGTGCTAGCATTGCTCCTGAAGCATGGGCAAGTTTAGCTGCATACATTCCTATCAAATGCAGCGTTGTACAGATTCATAGGAGTTGCTACTGTGGAGCCTGATTCTTCAGTTTTCCTGTTAGAATGTGTTATAATTTTGCAATTTACAGTGTGGACCGTAGTTGTGCTGTGTATGTTAAAAAAAAAAAAAAAAAAAGAAAAAGATGTCATGATTTACAATGGGAGAACAAGGCTGTTGCCATTGTTTAAAAAAGATTAAATTTCATCTGGTCTTCAGTGTGGGCTTGTGTTGAAGTAGGATTGGTTCTGCCTGTGGCAGTCCAGTTTTGCTCAGGAGATGTGGTCCTTCAAACATTTGAGGATATTTATGTGGGCTGCAGTTAAACTGGAGGAGGCTTAAAACTGTCCTTGTCTTTGGAAGCGTCTGGGAAAGGGAGATCTGGGTGTGTATTCTATGTTGCACATCTCACTGTTGAGGAGCACTGATCCTGGCTATCTCAAAGAACTGTTCTATCTTGGGTCCCTTAGAAGCACAGAGGTTGGCTCTGCCCATGAGATGGTAAACTTTCTGCAATGTGCTACACAGGAAAAATGCTGAGTTGGAAGATCTTTTGAGCCCAAGGTTTTTCCTAACAGTTAGTGTATCTATGCTGCAGTCCTAGAACTTTCAGCTTACATTTTCCACATCACAGTAAAGAGATACCTAAGGTGTCTTTGCACAAAGCCAGCTTGAATCCAGCACGCTTTGTTAAAAAGGGTTGTGCCAGCAGGGTTTGTTTAAAAAGGACTGGGCTTTTCTGTACCTGAACTGTTGCTGGAAACAGTATTGCTGTGTGTGCCTGGACTAACAAGCCCTGCTAGCCCTGAACAGAGAGCCGGGCTGGGTGTCTCAGAGTTCAAAGCATGGTTGATTCATAAACCAGAAAAAATGTCCCATGGGTAATGGAGAGTTGACTATGAAATGTCTCTTGTTAATGTGTTCCTGCCAACCTTTCATTTGCATCTTGCAGATATTTGCAAGTGGATTTGAACAGCGCTTTCTTTTGGACTTCTCCGAAGCAATGTTCACAATGAAGCAATTTGAGAGGGTAGGTGGAAGCTTTTGTGCATTTTGTTTATTTTCATTGCCAAGAGAACAACTGGGAAATCCACAGCATGTTTACCTGCCTTGTAGGAAGCAGTTTTGTGTATTGACATAATGTTTATTTAAGTTTCTGGCATGATCTGGTAAGAATGAAAGAGGTTCCTTATGCCGTTGTGTTTGAGATTGGTAATGGTGCTCAGGGTTGGAGAAGGTGACAGGTATCTGTACTCACAAAAAGAAGCTTCTCTGTTGGGAATTAAAGGGGTGGGCTTGTTATGGATGGGATGAAGAGAAGGAGTTCTGGAGAAGGTAGGTGGAAATGAAAAATAAGAGATGTCTGGTAGGTCAGGCCTAGAACTGGTGATCTGGGAGGAATCAAATTTAATTAAACAGAGCGGGAGGTGAAAGTAAAGTAGGGGATCTGGAATGTCCTGATGAGACTAGATTTGGGGCGAACTGAGTTTTTATATCAAATCACTGTCCCTGCTGGGGTAAGAGGGTGTCTGTATGCTGGTGTCTTGGGGCACCAGGACTGATAAGTCTGGTGCTTTGCTGGCTCATTTGTGAGTGTTTGGATTCCTCGGAGGCTGGTGGTGGGTGTTTTTTGTGGATTTGATCATGATTAAAGAGACTTGCCAATCCTTGACTCTTTTTTTTTTT
>NW_009629105.1:31843-59975 GCF_000690535.1 Cariama cristata | reverse complement strand
TTTCCCCCCCCCACCCACCCTCTCCTTTAGCTTTTTCTTCCATGCTTTCTAGAGTACGTTGAACATTGCTTCTCTGGCACAGATGCCCTCACAAAGGATGAGGTGATGGCAGTTCTGGCTAAACTCATTCTGGTGAAAGCAGAGCCTCCGACCATTGGTTCAATGGCATTTGAAAAGTATCCTCTTGTTTTCACTGAATCATCCGTCAGGTGAGACTTCTCAAGTTTAGCAAACACTAGATGTGTCTGCATGGCTGTGGGCCCAAAAGCAGTGCAGAGCTACATAAAAGTTGTCCCCCAGTATTTGCTGCAGTTGTGTAAATGGCAATGTTGCTGGCGGATTTACAAACCAAGTGATATTGTAGGATCCCATGTTTCTTTCTGAGATTATTTGAGAAGAAGTACTGCTCTGGAAAGGTTATCACTGATATGAAAAGACCAAGAAGTGTTGTGGTAGATGTGTGGTGGGCATTTGTTACACCAACATGCATGCTGCATCCTTGGGTGGTTAATCTTTGCAGAGAGTGCTGCAGTCCAAGTTATCATCACTAACCTGCCTGTGCCCCATCTTTCTTTCCCGTGTGCATACGTCTTGTCCTGGAGCTTTCTTGACAACAGTACTGTAGTCTTACCATAGAGCAAGCTGGGTGCCAAAGGGCATGTAATTAATCCCGATGCAGCACTCTGCTGGCACAGCTTGACTGCTTCTAGTTGCAAAGCTGGTTTTGTTGCAGTTAAGTGGTTACCTTCCCCTTGGAGCCTCTTTGGAAAGATTTGGGGTCACCGCTGTCAAGCACAGAATGACCGTTGCTGATCTACTGATGACCATTGTTCTAATCATTGTAGCTCAGATAATTCAAAACTTTCACTTGCAGAGTGGTGACTTGTATTGCCTTTTATGTAAGGTTTTATGTTTCCTAAAACCAATCCACTCTGTGGGTTTTTCCTATTTTTATTTAATAGAGTGGAGGTATTAGGGTTTGGGGAACAAAAGGTTGAGTCAAAGTAATTAAATTTGGGTTTCTTCCCTTGTCATCTTTGTCTGTTGATCTCTCTCTGGATTTTCAGTGACATAGAGTACATAGCTGAGAGGACCTTGGTCCTACTTGGGACTTTTTTGTGCTCCTGCAATGTCAGTGGTACAAATTAGGGCTAGGAGACATCTCAAAAGTTGCACACCCCATCTCCTAGCTAGAAATTAGCAAGTCCTGAACCAGACCTGAAAGATGTCCGACCAAATTGTTATTAAATAGTCCAATTTTGGAGATTCCCAAGCCACCCCTGGCAGTCTGTGGCAGTACTTTGCTGTCTTCATTGTTACACAGGTATTTGGGTTTGGTTTTTAGTTGTGTTTTGTTTGTTTGGTTGGTTTTTTTAACCAGTCCTCAGTGTATGAACTAAACTTCCTTTACTGCAGTTTAAATCCATTACTGCTTGTCTTCTCTGCAGGGAACATAAAGAGCAGAATATTTCTTACTCTTTGTATCCAGCTTTTACAAATAACAGGCTTTGGTCATCAGAAACATCTGAAATCTTCTTTCTCTGGATGAACAATCCTAATTCCTTGAGGTTTATCTCATAAATTTTGTTTCTTAAACCTCTAATGATTCTTGATGCTGTCTTTTTGTTAACTTCTGTATTTCTTGAAGGGTGGAGCCTATGCAGTCTTCTAACTATGGTCTTGCAAGCACTGGGTGGAATGGAAAGGTTGCTGTCCATGGGGCGTGAAGTACTCCTGTTCATATGTTCCAGTATGGTTTCAACCCTTTCTGCCTGCAGATAGGCTTGGTGATTTGGGCTCAGCTTCTGATTCCTTTTAAGTCCTGAAACTTTTACCTCACTAGTTGTTTCCTGTCATCTGTTAGTCTATCTCTGTCAGCGTGATCATGGTTTATTAACGGTAATCGCAGAGACAACTCTCAGGTGCTCCTAGAAGCTATGTGTCCTAGTTGTGAGGATGTCCAACAGAGAACTAGTGTCTTTCCTTCTAGAAATACTATTTGAGCTTGAAATAAAGACCTGACATTTCTTGTGGGCCATGTTTTGTGCTCCTCAGCCTGACTAGATGATATTTTGTGCTGTGGAGGACATTGAAAAGAATAACATCCCTTGGATTGACCAAGTCCTTTTTGATAGAAGTAGCAAACATGATTTTGAATATCATGGAGGGGAAAGGAACAATCTGTGATATGCAATGGTGCGTTACTAAAAAGTGTGGGTTTATTTTTAGCTCTAATACAAGGCAACAAACGCGTAAAAGACAAGGAGGAAAAGCAGAAGTACTGGTGTTGGATCATATACTGTCTTTAATACATTTACCAGAGAATGAAGACATCACTGACCTTTCACAACCTTGGGTTGCCTTGGTTGTACTGCCACATATTAGGTAAGGGGTATTCTAAGATACTATTGTCCTGTATTTCTGTAATACTCTCTAGTTCGCTATCTGTCAGAAATAATTTTACTAAGGCAAGGATAATAATTACTAACCATAGTTTGGGGAAACCAAGGTTAGAAGGCGAAAAAATGCTGTGTGGAAATACCATGAGTCAATAGTAAAGTTGGGAACAGAATATCAGTTTCTTGATTGCTTACTCCCTAAATTTAGCACTTGAGTACGTAGAGATGTTCTTAACATGTTTCAGTTTCTGTGTTTTAAGCACTGTCCCCTCTAGACAGTGTTTTTTTCAATAGTTGTGGTGTTCTTGTATGGAAGGAGTAGTTGGAAAGAAGGTGCAATGAATGCTACAACTTAAATTGTGAATTGGAAATAGCAAAAATGGTTTGCTGCTGGTTTCAAACTTGGAGTGAGCTACATATAATTTAATACAAGATAGATGTGAAAGAAAGCTTTCATATGTGTGTAGGTGTCAGTATAATACAGAAATAAAATTCTTCCCGTTTATTTTGGACAGACCAATGGACAAAGAAAACATTTTGTCATGTGTGACAAGTTTTATAGACTCTCTCTTCACAGCCATTGACAAAGGAAGCCTCTGCAAAGGTCAGTTACAGTTATTTCCTGTCTATTTGCTTTTTGTTGATACATAAAAAAACCCCACAAAGCAGTTTTTCTGATGACACAAATCTTGAAAATGAATAGCAGTGGCATTGTATCCAAATCTATTGACCAGCTCAAGTAAAACTAGAAAAGCAAAGCTTGGGAGGAAACACCCCCCAGGAAACAATTCTGCATTTGCTGTTAATAATAATGGGGCAGCAGATAACTCTGCAACGTGGAGGACAGAGATAATTGGGAAGGAAAAGAAGGAAGTGAGAAAAAAGAGGATGGAAATCAATCTAAACCAGATCCGGGCTGAAGCAGTCAAGCAAAGGTGAGACTACTGACTCACAAGCTCCAATTAGACTATTCCAAACCTATAGTGCAAAGTTTGGGACATCACCATCTCTGACATAAGTGACAGCACCAATTCTAGAATGCTGCATCTTTCCTCCAGGCATGGGTGGTCACTGGTTGTCTTCCCTCTCTAGCCAGAAAAAAAATGTTTTAACTGAGCTTGCATTGGGCAAGGGCAGTTGTTACTCAGGGGGAGTGCAAGTATTTGGTCTTGTGCCAAAGTGTAAGCAGGTATTGGAATGCCTCAGGTTCAGCGTTCATCATTCCTTGGTTTGAAAGGGCTTGTCTCGTGTCTGGCCTTTTCCCTTTATAATCACGTTATGAATGTTCCTAAATGTATCCACCCATTGGCTGTGTTGCCTTTTCTTCTCTGGCCTTTGTCAAGCATTGTCCTTGTTTTAGCCCTTTCTTCTGTCCTGTTGCAGGGTTTGCATTCATGATTATTTTAGTGGCAATGTACTTATTCTAAAAATGGAATACCCAAACTTTCTTTTCTTGGGTCTCATGTTTGGTGGCAGTAGTAGCAGCTCTGCACCAGCTCTGTGTGTGTGTGCAAGAGGCGCATTGCTATTTCTTCCTTTGCCTGTAAGAGAAAAGAAAACGTACGCAACTTCAGTCCTACACTCCTGCCTCCTGTAGTCCCATGCTATGCTGCTTTGCTTGGTTTACCTCACCTTCCTCCCAAACTAGGGTTCCTGGACACTTTCTTCATCCTCCAGCATTGTTTCTAGCTCCATGATCTCTGCGATTCCTTCACCTTCTCCTAGGCCTGGAGTCTCTCTCTCTGCCTGTGCCTGGCACACCCCAGCCCTGTGCTCCCTGCCCAGCCCCTCAGGTCTGAGGCAGAGCTCAAGTCCCAGAGCTGGGTGGTTTTTGACAGTTGCTGTGAAGTGCAGGGAGGGTGGCTTGCGAACCGGGGTAGCACAACAGCGAGTTACCCCTGGCATCTCTTCAGGGATAACTGCCTATATGGAAGGGCTTACCCTGTTGATCATGTAGGTGTGTCTATAGTGAGGTGGGAGCTGCTATCTTTGTCCAGCGCAGACGTACTACTACCAAATGGTATGTGGATTACAGTTTGGGAACCTGTGCCCTTATACTATAGGTGCAGAAAGCTTCATCCTGCCATTACTTGCTGTTTCTTCTCCTCTCTTTGAGGAGCTCCTTATGTAGATTAATGGTGAGCAGGATTCAGCACGCACCTGGGGAATTAAGCAACTTGGAACAGAGGGACATTTTCAAAGGAACAAATGCGAAATGAATGCTGTCTTCCCCTTCTTTTCCACAGCAGCTGGCAGCTTGTAAGAAGACTATATTCTTTAAAAACTTCCTTCAGTTTGCCTGGTTTAGGAACAGTGTTTCTTCTGCTTGGGAAGAGACGAAGGAGAAGGGAATTTTTTAATTTTTTTTTTTTTAAACAACCTACTTGCTAACTTAGGAGTGTCAAGGGAAAGGAATTGCCCTTCCCCTTTCTTGCCTGGAAGGCCTTTGGCTCTGCTGTGCTTCTGGGAACCCCCTCCATCCCTAAGGGAGGCTGAGAGGTTTAGGAAGGAGACGCGATCACTGTAACAGAATTCAGCAAACCTGCCTTCCATTCACGAACAAATATTCCATCTTTAAGTACGTGGAACAGCTTTGGAGTTCTCATACAGTAGTGTATTGCCGAAGTGCTGAAGTTTATAGGCACCTGTGTGGTAGCATCAGTATATATTTTTGCTTCTATTTTGCTCATTCATATAATTTTGGGCAGCATTTCTTTGTTTCTGAGTGCCATTTATAGCATAGAGCTGTCTGAGACTCCTGCAACAGTGCTTAGCTCCAGATCTCTGCTCTCTGTGTACACGGGTGTGATGGGAACAGATGCAAACTAGGAGCTACTCACAGCTTTCAGTGCCGGCTCAGTGCAGTAGGCACTTTGATAACCAGAGGAGCATTTCCTTTATGGGTTATGATAATGGTTAGAAAATACACGTGCCAGTTCTGGGATCCATATGTTAAGCTATTTCTTTGACTCCAGCCACTTCAGGATGGGTAAGCACCGTGGAAAAAACAAGTCATTGAGAGCTGAGTAAATATACAGGCTGTTCTTGTTCTCTCTCTGCTCCAGGAAGCCTATTTGTGGCCTGCCAAGCTGTAAGTACTCTTCTTAGTCTGACAGAGTCTTCTGAAATACTCCATTTGTTACCTGTGGAGCGTGTCAAGAGCTTGGTGACGTAAGTAAACTCTGCCTGTTCTGTGATCCTTCGTGATTGTCCTTGGTACAGCATAGGATTGGCTTTGCCTTTATGTAGGGGCTTGTTAAATGCCTCTGTGTGTGTTGCTCATTCCGTTATGCCGGTGCCTTGCTTCAGTACTGTGGTTGTGTAATGCAGCAGTGCTGTAGGCACTGTTTGTTTGGAGAACCACCTAGATGTAGTGCCTGTTCAGTGACATTTTCTCTGCAAACTGAAGCTTTCCTAGACAGCTGCAGGGTAGTGTGTCAAGTAAGTTGGTTCTAGTTTTACCTAGGAGTGCTATGCTTAGTAACTGTGTGTTCCAATTGCAATGATAAAAGAGAGAGGAACAGTGCTTTTGAGTTGTGTCAAAAGCCTGAACTTCTGCAGTCTGCTGGTGGTGGTGGGGTTCCACCATGTCCTTACATACCCATGTGTGTGCTTGCTCTGCAGCGGGAGGGGGTTTTGTGTGCTCCATTTTATTTATTGTAAGTCTGTTCTACTTACAATTACCACACATAGCTCAGTGGCTGGAGGGATTGAGGGAGACCGTTGATGTCTCTCCAGCAAATCCTGCTGAACCTGTCATGTCCCATCACTGTTGGGCTGGAGCATCTCCAAGTCTTCGGTGGCTTGAGCTTCAAAACATCCTGTTCAGTTAAGAAATCGTGGTGCCCATGTCTGAGGAGTGATAGAGATGAGACAGCTTGCCCAGATCAAGCAGGAAGTCTTGGCAGGGAGCTTCAATCTAGTGGTTTTCTACCAGCTTTGAGCTGTGGTCCCTTGGAGCAAGGGACGTAAGATAGCAGAAGATTTCCCTGTGGACAGGCAGAATTCCTGGTGCCTCACCTAGGCCTGGATTGTTTCTTTTCTGTTGAAGTTGATCACTGACCGGGCACCTGGGCAGTAGCAACAGCCCTTGTCTGACCTATGCAGATTTACTTTCTGCAGCTGTGTCTGTGTCCAGCCTGCTAACCCCAGCTTGACAAGCCTGATTAATACGAAGGAGAAATCTCATGCCTCTTGGGCTGTCCTAGGTAATTGGGCTTTCAGGCTGCAAGCCGGAGTGCTGGTGAAGTCTGACTTCACTGGACTGCTGGTGCCAGCAGAGTCTGAAGTCGTGTGAAATTTTCCATTAATATTGTTATGGCCACTCCTGCCTTATTTTCAAATATCTGTATTGTTGCAGTGCTCTCCGTATGCTAATAAAATGCTCTGTTGTTTTAGCGCTTTCCCTTCAGACCCCTCTGCGTTGCTGTTGGCTGATCTCTATTACACAAGGTTGGCATTGTGTGGCTGCCAGGAACCCCTTTCCCAAGGGAATCTAATGGAGTTGTTTGAGAAGTTGCATCCTAATATTTCCACTGGTGTTTCCAAGGTAATCGGCTTTTTTGAGCACGTGCAAAAGAATTTGTATTTTAACAATGTAATTTAAGTAAGCTGAGTTGAATGACAAAAGCTGAAAGGAGAAACATCAGACTGTTGTAAAGCTGTTACTTCTGTAGTATCTGTTTAGGACTGTGTCCGTTTCTGAGAGGCCGCCATGGGGCATGAGTTAAGAGGTTAACTTCTAGCCTTGCAAGGCTTGCCTCTTCCCTAGAGGTGAATCAGAGCAGGAGCCTTATATATTCAGTTTGAATTGCCCGCTAGACTACAGGAGCTCATCCATGTCTCAGCTCTAGGAGGAACCTAGTGAAATCAGCCTCCTGTGCAAAACATTAACCTCTGTGTAGGTATGTTTGTGACGGCGTATGTAGCCTGCATTCTCCTGCATGCTTCTGACATGTTTCCCCTTTGAATAGGTCCGGCTATTGACTGTTCGAATTCTAAACCATTTTGAGGATCCACCATCTACACAGATTGAGGTAGGGCTAAAACTTTTCATTTAACATTTCAAAGCCATCTTTGTTTGATGTTGTGTGTGAACTGTTTTCCACTTTGCAGAAACAAAGCACATGTCTGGTAGAGGTTGTCCTCTGCTTTTGTGCTTTCACATTCCAGTTTTATCTCTTTGTCCCCCTGCCTCCTGACGTTTTCAGATACATGAGTTTTGATGCCTAAGTGGTGTAAACCAGAACAAGTCCCTTGACTTTGTTCTTTGGTCCAAAACAGCTGGGGATTCTGTGCAGTTTTGTCGAATTACCTTTCAATGAGAAAAGGATACTCTAACAAAATGCATGTCACTTGTTTGTTCAGGGTGATGGCACAGGAGAACTCCAGCCAGTATTTGCCATATTGCTCCAAGCAGAGCTTGTGCCAGCAACGGTGAATGATTACAGAGAGAAACTCCTCCATTTGCGGAAATTAAGATGTGACATAGTGCAGTCTGCAATACGAAGTGGATCTTTGCAAGAGGTAAGTAGTTATTGTCAAAGAGTGATTGTCACATTCCTTTCTTCCAAGAGAATGTTCCTATTCCATCACATGGTTTCCAGAGTTTTTCATAAGAGTTCATCAAAAAATCAGTTAGCTCCCAGATTAGGTTTTAGAAAACTTACTTGTGAGTAGGGATCACAGCTCCCATTGTCCTTGTGACTATTGTGTTCTCTTGGATATTTAGTAGAACAGCAGTGGTATCTGGATAAATGGCCTACAACCAGATTAATTGGGTTTTGGTATCATGGAAAGGAAGGCAAATGATTCCAGGGAGAAGTGAGTCATGAGCAAATTTAAGATCATGACCTTGCCATACCCTCAGCATGATTGAATGTTGGTAGGACTGCAATTGGAGAGCCTATATCTTCTGGATCTTGCTGCAGGGTGAAAATCTTGTATGCCTGTGACTGTTGAATCTCCTCTGCTGCTGAGCTGAAGGGGACCTCACTTTCTAGATGTTGGAAGGATCACAATTTTACTAGTTAAAGGATCATGGATTTGGTGGGAGATTTTTTAAATTATTTTTCTGGCTGTTGCTGTACCTTTATAATTGTTTCACCTTGACTTCTAGGCTCCTGTGAGGAAGGGTTGTAGGTCAGTCCTTCTGCATGTAGGACAGCAAAGAGCCAGTCCAGAGGATGTGCTTCTAGGCCTAGTGCAATGAAGTGCAATGAAGACTCCTCAGGGCAAACTTTCCTCTTTCTGAGGTCCCTAATGCTGCCATGGCAGCCCTGAAGTTCGAGAGGGAGGCAGCCAGTCCATATCATCTGCTGTGCTGAACTGATTTTTGCACATTCATGGTGTGTAGGTATGGTGACTAGATTTCAGTGCAGCTTAGAGTAAATGGGCTCTCGATTTCCTCGTGCAACTGTGAGACAAGGAGTGATGATGTGTGTGATTGCTTCGTTACTTGTAATGCTTCTGAGAATTTCTTTGATCAAAGTTCCCTCTTCGAGAGGAAGAAAGGTTAGAGAAGGTTGGTTGGTCTTTTACTATTGTTTTTAACGTCTAAACAAGATGGTATTGTATGTCATTCTAGGTGCCTCTTCGGTATTTACTGGGGATGCTTTATATTAACTTCAGCCCTCTCTGGGATCCTGTAATTGAACTCATAACGTGAGTATATGTGGTTGGATGCTGCAATCTCTGGTTGTCTCACAGAACATTCCTTCCATTGTTCTGTGAGCAAAAGCTGAGGCAAAAACGTTTGATTTGGAGAGATCTATGCCTGAGAACCTTCATGTGAAATCTTCTGAAACGAATTTGATCTCTCAAATAAATCACAACATGTGTAGACTCTTACTTTTTAACTCAGTTTCTGATTTTTCTTACTACTAAAGGGAACTTGCAACAAATATAGTCAAATAGCATGAGAATTTTCAGTCAAAGGTAGCAGGATTTGATTAGTGCTTCACAAATGCTTAAAGGAGCAAGAAATCCCTCTCAGTTTCCATGCCTCTGACTTTTCTGTCCTTACTGGAAAACCTCTAAATCCTACTAAAGAGTAGGGAAGACTTACCATGGTGACGGCTGAGCTAAATATGAAATTAGTGTCTGGTTTCAGCCTGACTTTATCTTGTTTTTTCCCCTCTGTTGTATGATTAAAAAGGATGGGATTTTCCCCTTCAAACTAGTGAATTAATTAAAAAAAAAATTAAACCAGCTCTTCAGAAGATATGTCCATGCTAATTCTTCCTTTGGTTCTGTATGATATTACTGTACAGAAGTCAGTAGAAAGCTTGAGAACATTTTTTACTCAGTTTGAGTTCATTTGAAGTCATGAGATACAACCAGATTATTTTAATAACAATTGACGTTTGGGATGCATGAGTAAAGGCGATGAAGTGCTGCAGCTGTATCGTGTGGATGTCCTGTCTTCGGACACCCACATTAAAGCGGTGATCAAAGCCTCTCACTGTGTTAGTTATTAACTTGCCTAGTGACACATGGCTTTTTTTATTTTCCTTTTAATTTCATGCTGTCTTATGCTTTGTTAGTTCTCATGCAAAGGAAATGGAGAACAAACAGTTCTGGAAGGTCTTATATGAGCATTTGGAGAGGGCTGCTACCTATGCTGGTAAGTCACGGCTCCTAAATGTTGTTATGATGGTAACCCAGCTAATTGTGAGTGACGTGACTGTGTTTTTATGTGCCCCAAATTTATGTGTGATGGAGGAATTCAGAACCAGGGCACTAGACTACCAGCATCATGTCCAGGGCAGGAGTGGAGAGGCCTGGGAAGAAACTGTGTTTCCTTCTGTCCTGCATGCTAAGAAGTAGATAGAAAAGGCAGCTGCCTTACAGGAGGGAGTTGCAGGGTGTGGGAAGCTGTGCAGCAGTTTCATCCCTGCTTAAGGCTGACTCTGATCAGGAACAGTGACAAAACCTATATAATGGGGCTGACCATCTCTGCTCCATAGGTTCAGTGGAATTTCGGCAAATGGTGTCTTTCTTGGGTGTGCTCTTGAGGTTTACCTGTGAGTGTGTGGAATCTGATTTCATGATAGAGCCATGAGCATGCAGCCCTTTGTGGACTTCTCTGTTATTCGGGAGAACTGAGCTTAACTGAGGTGCGCCAGGGCTTTAAGGCATCCTAGAATACTTTCTAAGCAATGCGAGTCTTTCAGGTCAGTGTTAAATACAGTTATCTAAACAGGTACAGGTCACCAAAAGTATTACTTTGTACTGAGGGGCTGATCCTTTGCTACTGGTGATTATGAAGTAACCTGAAGAGATTTTCTTCATCTGTTCTATAGAAATGGAACTGCAAAATGAACTAGATGAACAGGAGGAAAGCATTGCTGAAACAGAAAGCGAGAAGATGCCAGAAGGAGGAGTGGGTACTGTGTTCCTGGAACAGCTGAGGACTAGAACAGATTGCAGCGAGCGGCTGGACCACACAAACTTCCGTTTTCTACTGTGGAAAGCACTGGATAAGTTTCCAGACAGAGTGGAGCCTAGGTCGAGGGAACTTTCCCCACTTCTTTTGAGATTTATTAGGTAAGTTTTATTTATTTTTCAGTTGAGAGGACACATTGCTTTCAATGTGTTGCTGAGCTTTAAGACTATGGCTGTCCCATTATAGACTTTATTTCTTGAATGCATGGCTGATGAGATGTCTGTTTCCAGTTAAGGTAACCTTTTGATTGAAATGTGGATTCTGTTAGAAACATCACACAAGAGGCAGGCTGAAATGAAACTGGCAGTATGTTTCTGCTGCTCAGTCTCTCATTTATTGTCTTGCCACTGTCACAGCCTCATGACTCCATTAGGGAATGATTTCAGTGGAAATAAAATTCCTTTTTTTTTAAAAGTGAAAATACATTTTAGTTTGGAATCACAGAAGACTGAAACACTTTCCCCCAAGATGGGGAAAATACTGGTTTTGTTAGAGGCTGATTCAATTTCCTGGCCCTGGAGGGAGAGCAGTGCATGCATGCGTGTATCAGATAATATGATGCACATGGGGTAGATGTGTTCTCATGGCAGGGGAAGGTTTCTGATATTCCTTTGCTGTGATTAGAAAAATCTATGTTTTGCTTGCTTTCTTGGAAAAATGGAACCATGCTGTACTAGGGTAGTTTCCTCACTTCCTCTCACACTGCCATACTTGCTGTTCACCTGCCCACTCGAGCAAACACAAGCCCCGTGCCCTCCACATAACCCCTTTACAGACCTCTAGTAATTCAGTGATTCCTGTCTCTCTACTCCTCTCTACCAGGTACCTACAGTCTCCTTTAGTGTATTTGGTCACTATTATCTCTGCAACTTGTAGGCAAAGAAGCATGTACTTGCTGAAATACACTTATTTGGGATTTTTTAGCCACATAGTGTCCCAAGACACAGTACTATTAATAGTGAGAATGGTGGATTTGTCTAGTTTTTATTTGTTCTTGCCCTGAAACCCTGAAAAATGCTATGCTGCTTAATTCCTTCCCTTTTTTTCTTCTTTTTTAAAAAAAAAAAACCCACACCACAGAAATGAGTACTACCCAGCAGATTCATTAGTGGCTCCTTCTCAGGATCTTAGAAAGAAAACTAGTGGTACAGTAACAGCAAAAGAAATACCTGGTGAAGAGGTGAATGATGTTGCTATGGAGGAGGAGGAAGAAGAAAAGGAAGAAGGGGAACCGATTGCTGTAGGACTACCAAAAAAGAAAACAAGAAGAGCTGCTGCTAAGTAAGTATTTTTAGTTTCCTCTTGCTAGTGCTTTCATGGAAAGGCAGATTTGGCAGCTCGTGTTGAGATAAAAGCTATATTTTACATATATTCCTTTTTCTTCTTTTGCTGGCACTTCATGATTTTTCAGTGGCTTGTAAGCACTTTAGAGTCAGAAACTCTGCCTGCACAGTACTGAACATTCAGAGACCCTGCCCAGGCTTGATCATTATCTCATTACCTTCTGACAGTCTGTGGTTTGTTTTACTTGAAGCAAAAATTATGTGGTATTCTGAAGTTTTTGGAGGCTGTTGTACCTGAATTCACCTGGCTTCTCTGTGTGTATCTGTTGGTCTTTTAAAACTGAGGGCATTGCCAAACACTTTGAAATATAAAACTATTCATTTAGGTATTTTAATGTCAGGATTCTGCCATAGCTTACCTGTTAGAAATCTTGGTCCCAGTCGTCTTCTTAGTGACAGAGATTTTTATTTGGTGGTGTTTTAGACTGAAGCGACATCCTGTTGTAATGTCATTGTTTGCAGTGCTGAATACATGGAGAAAATGACTGTTTGTATGAATTCTCCACAATTTCTCTAATCAGAGTCTTCTTACCCTGATGACCTCTGTCAAATGTCCTTTAGAAATACATCACAAAGATTTGTATTTTGCCACTTTTTCTGCACAGGATGTCCCTTGTAATGACAGGGAACTTCAAAATGTTACCTTACATGTTGGAACACGATGAGTATTTGATATATAACCTGAATTGTCGTTTAATCCCTGGTGTCCTATAGACGTTTCATTTTATTCCCAGTTTCTGGCTTCTGTCTGCAGATTAGCAGCAATTAAAATACAGCGACAGTCCAAGAATTATTCCCCCCCCCGCCCCAACCTTCATCTCAAAATGTCCACGTACTTAAGTGGAAACATTAGTTCTTGGTAGCAGTAACAAGGCATCAAAGATTTACTGGAGGCGTGTTAATGAGTTCTGGAGTGACCTCTCTTCATCTTCACGCGGGCCGGTCCATGCAGCCAGGCCTGTGCCGTGGTAGGAGAGTCCTCGGGGCAACCGGAGGACCCACACCTGCCCTGAGCTCGACTGAGTTGCCGGAAGGCGTCGTACTCGTCCTTTGGCTGAGCGCAGCCATGAAGGAGGGTGGCCCAGCAAAGGGAAGTGTCTGGAGAGTTTGTGTGAGCTACCAGGGGGAGCAGCTAGATCAGGACAGCCTCTGCCAGCCCCACAGCCTGTGTGGTAGGGAAGATCTCACGCCTGCCTTACCCTGGTCATGTCTCTCCCCTCCCAGGGTGAGGTGAGGTGAGGCAGATGTGGGGTGACGCAGCCACTTCTAGAGGAGCTGTGACCCATCTGTGCTTACAGCCTGGCATAAGGCCAGCACAGTCTGTAGCTAAATGCAGCCCTTCATGTTGATAGGAGCGAAATGGGCACCAGTTAAGGACAAGTGAATAAATAAAGAAGTAAATTGAACCTGTTTGGTCCTCCGGGCTGGGCTGGCAGAGGGAAGTAAGCTGCATCCTGACTGTTTGTATTCCTTTCTCATCTAAAGCTGAGCCCATCTAGTGCTACTGAGGAACTTGCCTTCTCTGTGCAGTGAAGTGATGACTGGAAGGAGCTGCTTAGGAGAGGAAACAGGATACCTCTTGCTGTGTCTCTGAATCGGAGGCCTGTAGACTTGGGATCCTGTTGTGGTTTTTGTTTTTGTTTTTTTTTCTTGTTAATCAATTTTATTAAAAATTCCCCATTTGTTTATGATAATGCAGCATTGTCTCTTCTGGTCATTTTAAAAAATAATTGTTTTGGTTTGTTTTTTACAGGCAACTAATAGCCCACTTACAAGTTTTCTCTAAATTCTTGAATCCTCGTGCATTGTATCTGGAGCAGAAGTTGAATGCATTATATATCCAGGTGATGCTATTTGCTGGCTCTTAAAATTACTGCTAATAAATGAACTCATTCTTATTTGAATGCAGTGTCTGAGACTGCGGAAACATGTCATTTTCTGAACGCAGCCGTGATAGCTGAAAAAGGAGGTGCCCTTGAGAGGCCTTCCTAGCAGGCTTCACTTGAAATGAGCCCCTTTAGCAAAGACCTGCTAGAGATACTTGGCTTCGTTTGCCGGGAGTGGCTCATGCAAATCGATCTGGCAGCAGACAAGTAGTAGTCTTTGGCAAGGTGGAGGAGTGGCTATGAAGGGAGTCTGTTCCGCTTGCATGGCAGGATCTGGAAGAGGATTTTTAATCCAAAGCGTGGGAAAGACCCGAGGAGGTTTGTCCTTGTCCAACAGTGTTGTGTCTACAAAGAGTATAGTCAGTGTGAGCAACAGATCATTTTGCATCAAAAAAAGAAGACAGAATTTCTTCTTGAAGAACATTCAGTTTGATAAGATTCCTTTTTCAGGGATTTCCCTAAAGGTATTGTCAAAAATATGACTCTGAAGAGGGATTCTAAGTCTTTACCCTATGCTCCTTAAAAGGGTATTTTATTAATTTTACTGGATTTTGTTGGTTCCTGATTTGTGGGTTTGTTCAGGTCATTGGAGTTTGCTCTAATTGTTCCCAGTTTGTGCTCCCTGAGACTGTGGTCGATGGGCTGTAGAACTGTATTAAATGGTACGAACCTGTTAGTTCCCTGGGTTTCACCTGGCACCTGGTGTGAGAGTTGGAAGGTCCATTCATTAGTCCCCAAATTTGAGAATCTCTGATGAACATCCACTCTGTTTCAGTCAGCCTCAGAGTTTTGCTTAGGAAAAGGGTTGGTCTGTGTGTTTGCTTGGCTGTATTCTTAGGAAAATATTGAGCAGATGTGTACAGGTCAAAACAGTGTGTGAAGAACAGCCTGGCATAAGAAGAGTGATTACTTCATCACTTACTGTTTGCCATTTCCGTGTCTTAGCATACGTATTGTCACAGCTGGTGTGTCCATCTGGCATAGGGACATCATGGCAAAGTGACCTTTGATGACTGTAGCCTGTGCTGTTTGTTAGAAGACTGAAGAACAGATAAGGATGCTGCCTGGGGAAATGAGCTGTATTTCTTAGCGCCTAGGTTATGAAGACTTACCTTCGAGAGAGGGCAAATCTCAGTGAGAATTTGTGTATCATGTCTTAGGAGTATTTTGTGTTTGTCACAGGAAAGAAGTACAGGTGTCTTGGGATGGTTTGGGTAGTCTGCTTTTTAATCCAGTCTTCCCAGATGCACAGCTGGTAGCTGATTTTGGAGGTTGAAAATGCAAGCTGACAGTGGTCCAAAAGGCAATTATGAAAGACCTAATATTATAACTATCCTATGTAGATGGGGGGAAAAAGTATATGTGAACTACTAGCAACCATGTCCGCTTTTTATGAGTGGCTGTTGTGTATTCACATCTTGCCTTTATACTGGCAACACATTCTGTTTCCATTTTGGTAAGTTAGTCCAAAAGCTGCTTGAGCTTGGAGCCTTTGGGTTGTTTCACTGTTTTCAGTAAGCGCTTCTGTCTTTTAGATAGGGACTCATTTTCTTTCTTTTGTCATTTGCAGTTACTGTCCCATCAAGACCAGAATGTACAGAGAATAGCTCTTGACTGTATAATGACATACAAGCATCCTCATCTACTGCCATACAGGTAAAAACTTTTATATTATTTTAGCATCAGTGAATGAACCTGCTGTAATCAGAAGCCTGCTTGGGGTCAATTGCCTCAAAGAGAGAGCCTTTCCTGTCTTTGTTGAAGACATGTATGAATTTTAATTTTAGTCAAATGTGTATTTCCTATCTAAAACAGGAAACGAGGTCTTCAGGTTGGTCAGTGTCTCTTTTTTGTTTACAGGAAAATGCCAGCACTTCCATTCTGTCCCAGAATAGCGTGTGCTTAGTAGTTGCATCATTTTCAAAGAGGTCTTTTATACTGATGATTTATAACCACCCGGAGAAAGTGACAGCATAAAACTGTAGTTTGTGGTTGAATAATCTCTTCAGAATGTGTCCAGGAGGTACTTTCCTACATAATTAGCTTGAACTTGCTGGCTTTTAAAATATTTTTTGTTGAAAGGGTGGGAACATAGTACTTTAGTGTATGTACAGCATAGATTAGATAGGTAATTAGATATAGATGTGTATGTTTATATTCATAACTTTACCTGCCCTGAAATAATGTTTATTACTCTCAGGGAGAACTTGCAAAGACTACTGGAGGACAAGAGTTTTAAAGAAGAAATAGTCCATTTCAGTATTTCTGAGGAGACCACAGTGGTAAAAATAGAACATCGACCAGATCTCATCCCTGTTCTTATGAGGTGTGTTGTGAAGTGCAGGTTTAAAACTTTCATGTCAAAGTACCATTAGCAGAGATGTAATGCTGCTGCTTCTCATTTTAAACAGTTGAGATAAACCTATGGTTAATGGTATAGTTTGATAACTTAGTTTGTGGTGTTATGTATGGTTTCCTTATTAACACGTTTATGTAATGTGATAAGGAAATTGTGTTTTCTTTAAGAACAGCATTTTGGTAAATACTGTTTCTGCTAAGGCTTACAGAGAATTGTGAGAACATTGCAGTTCACTGAGTTTGCCACTTATTAAGATACAGCGATGCAAGTTGTCGTGCAGATAACTAGTTTAATACCTGAAGTCTCCAGCAAAGCTTCTGTTGTCGTAGCAGAAACTGATCTTTCCCTCGGATGTTTTTGGGCAATGTGTAGTAGTTCAGTGGAGACCCTGAAGGGGGGACTTCCACTCAGCTTGTTCTCACTAGAGAATATTTTTAAATGGAGTTTCTCCTGCAGAATAAGAGGCTAGGAAACAGATGTCTTGGGGAAAGCTAATGCAACCTCTTTTTGCCTCTTGAAGAATTCTCTATGGCAGAATGAGAAACAAAACAGGGAACAAAACACAGGGCAAGTCTTCAGCGAGCACTCGCATGTCGATCGTTCTGCGATTTCTTGCCGGCTCACTGCCAGAAGAGATACGGATGTTCTTGGATCTGCTCTTTGAAGCTGTGAAGCAATTCAGTAATGGTAGGTACAGGCGGTGGAATCTGGGGTTGTGGTGCTTCCTGATCTGTAGGGATGTGGGAGGATAAATACGCTTATTAATGTTATGTGCTTCAGTTTGTCTCCAACAGCGCCTTGGAAGGATGGAAGTAAACTTTTGGTAAGGACTAGGATTCCCCTGAGTTTTTCCTTACAAAGCATGATTGCTCTGTTTTACGCATCCAAGGTCAGAAAAACTGAATGACTTGCACAGCTGTGCAAGTCAGCTGTAGCAGGCCAGGAATGAACAATTGCTGACATCATAGGCTACCCTGCGTATGATGGCAATAAATAGAGGTTGTAAAGTGCTCTGATACTGGAGCAGTGGGAGATAATCTGAGTGTCACAGAGAGGTGGAGACCCAGAGCTGTCCTTATTTAAAAACCTGAATGTGAGGATCTGTAATTTAGGGCCAGATTATACTGGTTTACATTGAAAATTATTTTCGGTAATGGGTATCTTCATGGTGTTTCTCTAGATAAGTCACTCTCCCTTTGCCTATTGCAGGGCCTTGCCAGACTGCAGTGCTTCGAAGTATGTCAGAGCTGGATTTAGCTAAAGTCTTGCCTCTTGGGCGTCAGCATAGCCTCTTCAATGGTCTCGAAGTTGTGTTGAAAAACATGGGACATTTGATCCATCAGTACCTGCCTGAAATTCTACAGATTCTGCTCTGCATGACGGCTGTGGTGTCACGCATCCTCCAGCAAAGAGAGAAGGTACAATATACGCAAATGGTACACAAACAAACATGTAAATTAAATTCCTTTCCCTCCTTCTCCCCTTGGTTTGCACATGTACACGCACCTTCACTGGTTCAGGTAAAGATAAGTTTAATGGCAGCATGGAGCGAAGCTTAGCAATTAGATGTCTGTCAAAATAGAAGGCAATGATACTTGTCTGAAAGTGCTACAGGGCTCAGGCAGTGCAGGCAGAGTTAGTGTATTTAGGAAGCTGCTTTGGACTGCCTTTTTGTTAGAGTTACTGAAGAAAGAGTTGGAGATGATCTCTGCACATTGCTACCTGCCTGCTCTGTGGAGAAATGGGCATGAGGGAGAACTAAATGATTTGTTGTAAGGACATGACGAGAGCTTATGGCTGGAAGTTGAAATTGGCCTTAAACATGTAACTTCTTGACGTTTGAGGAGGGGAAGGAGAAGATTTAAAGTTCCTTACCCGAGGACTTTAGAGCAAAACTTGTCTTTGAGGTGTTTTGTTGCAGTGCCAGACCCCAGGGGAGCTCAGCATTGTGGATGGTCACAGTGATTATCTACAGCGATTGTCTCCTGTCATGGGACACAAGGAGAACATAGCTATCAGCTGTGCTTTCAGCATACTAGAAGCATGTTCAGCTCTGTATCAGGAGTAATCATGCTAATCCAGTGTCACAATTTGAGTCTCAGCCAGGTATCTGCAGAGCACTGTGAATGTTTTCTCCCTTGCTGTGCAATGGCTGTACGTGCAGAAGGGGTCAGGTGAGGAAAACATTCTGTTAAAGATTGGCTGCACCTAAAGATAGAGCATGTTGGATTACTGCTGCCCTGTGCCCAGGAGAGCAGCGCCAAGACCCCTGAGCTCTAGCCCAGCTAGCTCAGGAGGTCTGTTGCCAGCTATGACACTGAGCCAGGCTTTTCGGTCTTTCTGAAACCAGTGCCTTTGCCAGGCTTCAATCCAAATAGAAGAAAAGCTCGGCTCTGGGCTGGTGCAGAGCGTGATTGTATATTAGGTGTGAAACAAGCAAACTGCATGGTCATCATCATCACTGCGGTGCTGTAAGGAATTATGAGATGATAGACTGAGCAAGTGGTGTTAGGCAATGAATCTTTTGTCACCATGTGCGTGTGTTCTTGCCAAGACCCATCTGTGAGCATTCAAGGTTAGAACTTCCCTTGAAAACGATCCATCAAACAAAGCGAGCCCTTGCAATCCGGCAGCATCCAAGGTCCCATAGTTGCCTGCAGGCTGCACAGAACCTTGTAACTGTCTTCATTTATGAAGGAGGTGAGCAGATTTTAGGACAGCGTCATTCCACAGTCTGACTTAAGCAATGGATTGCATGTGCCTACTTGTTTTAAAATGGGAAAGGAGTTTTAAAAGCATTCATTGCTGAGATAGTAACCCTGGCAAAATGTGACTACGGTAATCCTGACGTCGTTGTGTGGTGTGCTGAGTGACAGTCTGTCGTTTGTCTGAACTTAATTTAGCACTTCATTAGCCCATGAGGTGTTAAAAGCTCAAGGAAAGTGTGAGAAATCTGTTTATTTTGGCTAATGATTAGAAGACATTCTTGGAGTTTGAGAATAATTTATTGCAGGCTGATACTGCCCGGAGAGTTAAACGTCAACCTTGACTGTTTTAAGCCAAGTTACTCATTTACCGTTTGCTACTGATTTGTGTTCAGTATTGAGTTTCTTTGTCCTCTCAAAGACTTGATCTCAGAGGACTGCTCTTATTGCAAATGAACAGTGGGAGACCCCAAATTATTTTGCTTGGGGGTCACCATTAGCAATAGCAGCCTGGTTTGTGCTTTCTTTGGCCCTTCAAGCAGCTCATTTGCTGCCTGGAAGCTGATTGCACGCCATTAGTACACAGTCATCATAGCTTGGGAGGTCCTGGGCAAAAGCACATTTGGTTCCTTTTCCACTATCTCCTCTTTGTCTTTTTACATGTGATTTTGGGTGCAAAGGGAGTATAAAAGTGTATTGCATGGTAGAGGGTGATGTCTTCAGAAGTCCATAGATACATCAAGTAAAAAAAATTATGATGTCTTTCAGTGAGGCTTTGACACCAAAGCTGCTTTGCAAAATAAGAGATACAAGTGTTTATTCTGTGTGGTGGATCATGATATGTACTGGAGACCCTGAGGAACCCAAGACATAGCTCCAGTCTCGGACAGCGACCTTTATTTGCTGTGCCATGGCTCTGTTGTTTTTGAGACTGCAGTTCAGTACCTCTGCACTGTGGAGCTACCTCATGTGTTTGCGCTGTGAGCTGTATTGCACAGTATGGAAATAATTTAGGATATTCAAGTCAAGACTCTTCTTGGGGAGAAGAGTCAGAATGCAGCAGTGCGTGAATAACTTAATGATTAGCTCTGTGGCTGATTTCCTTACTGAAATGTTTTCCCCAAGAAAGGCTCTGGAACATAACCACTGAATGGGTATAGGAAGCATCGTCCTGTAACCAAATGGTGTACTCCCTCCTGCGCTGTTGGAGGGGGTGATTCACGTTCTTGCCTTCTCTATTCCTCCTCCTTCTCCTTGTCTGTTGATTTCTTTTCTTCCCAGTAGATCTCAGCATGCAAAGTACAACTTCACTTCCGAGAGCTGATTTCGGTCCTTTCCTGTGTAAAACGGAATTATTTCAGTGTCAGGGCTGGAAATGTAACTGTGGTGTAGCTTTCTGCTTTCTGTCCAAAAAGGGCAGATGCTACTTCAAACCTATCAGCATGGATTTTCATGAGCTGAAGAAGTCCTCTGTAATTGACTCGGTGCAGAAACAGGCACCTCTTAGGAAAATTTAAGTCCACTGTGAGAGGTAGGTTGCTACTGTGAACAAGTTACAGGAGAAAACAGAACAACATTATGATAGCTCCAGCAAGGTTGTATCTGTGGTCAGTGGATTGCTGTGTTTAATTTCAGAGCAAGTTGTTAGTCGTTATTCTGCAAAAGTCTTACTGGGGTTTTGTTTTCTTTTTACAGATCCAACCTAGATTGATTAATCCACTGAAGAATTTGAGACGTCTTGGACTCAAGCTTGTGGCAGAGTTTTTTTCTGATTATGAGTCCTACAGCTTTAGTGTGGAAGAGATTGATGGAGTTTTCCATGCAGTGGTGTGGCCTCAGGTAAGTATTTCTTGTTCTTCCAAACAGCTTGTGTGTAACATGCACCACGCCGAGAGCTCCAGCTGCACTGGAGTCCATCGTTTCAACTATGTCCGTCACAAGATTGGATGTGGCCTCAGATCGTGGCATTCCAATGTGTCTGTGCAAGGCCAGTTTCTTGGCTCGTGTCTGATTAGTCCTGGAGTAATCAAGTCGCAGGCTAAAGTACAAATTAATTCATCTGAATAAAATGGATGCCATTTCTTTGTTCTTTAACCACAGAAGCAGACTTCTTCCCTGGATGCTTCAGGGAAGCAATGTAATACAGTCACTTCTAGGTGCACTTTGCTACTTTTCTGTGTGACGGTTATTGGGCCTCTGGTAGGGGACTGCAGAAGCAAATGCTGCGGCAGGAAAGGAAGGACCCAGCAGGGTCTGTCAGTGGGCTGTGAGCATTTGTGCCTGCCTGCTGAGAGTCCTGTGTGAGCACAGTGACAAAGCGCAGGGTTGTGGCCTTCATCAGAGATACTCAGATCACCTCTGAGTTGGGAAAATGCGCTATTGTGAGAGGAAGAGAGAAGACACAGTATTTAAAATTAAATTGTGCTGGCTGTGTCGGTGCACCTGGGCTCTGAGGTTATCAGGGACTGCCTGTACCAGCCACTGGGTTGTCTCTGCTCTGAAGACAGTCACCTCCACCCAAAGGGTAACGGAGGAAGATGTGCTGACTCCAGCAGAGCTCTTCCACTGTGGCTTTTGAGGTATCCAGATGTCGAGCTTTCTTGCAGCAGAAAAGTCTGTCAGAGAGCACCAGGAGAAACTGCTGTGGTCTATGAAACCCCAGGTCTGCTTCTCTAGACATTGTTTGTTTACTCCTACCCTGTTTCTCTGCTCAGCCAGTAACCATATGTGAGGTGTAGTATGTGTATGTGGACAAAAGACAGCTCTGTATTTCACTGAGCTGAGCAACAGGGAGTCATATGTTCCTGATTTGTCCGTGAAGTCTTTTCAAGGCCAGGGTGCCACATAGGCAAAGCAGTGAAAGTTTACTGCAGTTCCAGAGCAGTTCAAGCATGTGATTCACACTTTAAGTCAGCGAAGCACTTAATGCTTTCGAGGAGCATTGCGTTTGGAAACGCTGAGTAAATCTGAACAAGATGTAGAATTGTTAAATAGTTAGAATTCCTGTTGAATTCTGAAGACAGCTGGTTTTGGAGCTTGGGTGGTAGCATGGTCCAGAAACTCCATCTAGAGGGAGTCTCTGCCAGTGAACTCTGTGAAGATTTGGTTTTGGCAGAAGAATCATTTTTGTGTGCTTTCCTTTTTTAAGGCTATGAAACTGAGGTGTATGAAAACTCATGGAGAGGGCAAATTGTTTTCAGCCTGTTTGTACTTGGAACTGGAATTTGCTGCTCTTCATACCCCACGAGTTTGCTGCAGAGGCTCAGTATCATTAGCCTGTCCTGCAGGGTTGGATTAACAGTTTACTCTTCATTGTGCATCATTCGGAAAAGCTGTTTTATGCAGAGCAATAACATTACCAGCCTTTGGGGGCAGGAAAAGAAGCTTTCTAAGACCTTGCCTGTGACGATCAGACCTGCCTTCTGTTATGCTCAGGTCTTGAGCCCAGACTGAGCTAGTCCAACCCCCACATGCACCATCCTGGCTATTGCCTCTAAATGCACAGGAGCATCCCTTGCCTGTGCATTCACACATGGTGCCCTGCAGACAGTCCAGCTTTGCTCAGGGTGGAAACCCAGCTGTGTGACTTGTGTGCAGCCTCTTGGGTTGCGGAGTGGCAGAGAGGAGGGAGCCAGACCTGTACGCTGGCTCTTTTGCCTCTCTCCAGTCCTGTCCTGTGAAGGAGCAGCAGCTACTGTGTGGGGCTTAGGCCGGGCAACTCTTAGGTGGGGGTGTTTTGGACACAGAACGCTGTTAGGAGATCCCATTGCTGGGGTGCAGTGCAGTGCTGGAGCCTCTCCCTGAGCAGGGAGGGTGCTTTTATAGCAGCGAGGCCGTGGAGACATAGAGCAGATGCTGGAGTGGCACGTACTGCAGCCAGGGCATAGGAAGTGTGGGAGGAGTTGGGTGTTGTGCTTGAGATCTCGTAGGTATGTCTGGGAGAGGTTGCTAGCAAATGTGAGGCGTCATGGGGAGCCAGTTTCAAGGGGAGGGCAAAAATCGTAGCTGGAATAGTGTATGAATAGGAGTAAGTAATCGAAGAGTGATTGCACAAATATTGAGGAAGCTGGAAAAGTGATGATGAAATTACTTTCTAAAAAAAAAAGGTAAACTGTAGATTGTAGTGAGCCCTTTGTTATAGGTGAGGTTTGTAAGTGGCTTTACCTACTTGTGTTGCATTGGTGTCTGATTTTTTTTTATCTCCTTTAGATCTGCAGATTGGCTTCAGAGAGTCAGTATTCTCCAACTTTTCTGCTCAAACTCATTCACACCTGGAGTAAGAATCCCAGGTAGGTGTTCTCCTTGCAAAGAAGCATAAGTACTTCTGAGTATACCAAATTCAAGGAAAAAAGAGCACACTAACAGGTTATGAATAATTGTGTCCAAATCTGTACTTTCTTTTTCTGTTAGACTGTTATTCTTTTGATAGCAATCCAGATGCAGTTGGGAGGCTTTCGAGTTTATACAACTGCTCTCTTTCTAGTGGGCTGCTTTTCCCATATATTAACAACTAAGCACATACGTAGCCCAGACCCAGCTGATGGGTAAGGCAGAGGGCTGACTTCGTAGAATATGTCTGTGTCTTGGCCAATGACTTCTCAGTCCTGGGAGCTGGGAAGTCAGTCTTACAATATATAATTTCATTCATTTTTTTTGATTCCCTATTTCTTTCTATTTTATGAAAGAATGTGGGCAAGTTCAGCACAGAATCCGTGACTGAGATCTTGGTACTGAAGTTGTAAGAGAGCTTTTTTTGATGCAGACGCTGTGAGAAATTCCAACTCAGCTGTCTTGATAGGATTTTTGCCTCTTCCACAGACTCACTACTTTTCCTTTGCTAACGTGTCCAGTATCTGTTTTAAGACACGTCATTTGTAGGCATGAAGAACTTGTATACAAACTTCTGTAAAAATTGGTATTGGATCGTTAGGTTAGGAGCAGACTAACAGGAGACTTGGACAAACATCTGTGGTGAAAAGGTTAGGTTTAGATGATGCTGTCTTGAAGCCAGAAAAGGGACTTGATGCTTTCTCAACCTCCATTCATTCTGTTTTTCATGACACTGTCATTCTGTGAAATTTTTTTTGCACTTTTTCTTTGAAGACAGTCATTATCTTTTTTTGTGACTTTTTGCACAAAAGAATTAAAGTTCTGAACTTAAATTTTCAGCCAGCCTTTTTTATAATCTTTCTTTCAGGTATTTCCCCTTGCTGGGCAAGCAACAGCCAGATCACCCAGAGTGTGATATACTGTCAAATGTGTTTGCTGTGCTCTCAGCCAAGAATCTGTCTGAGGCCACGTCCAATCTTGTGATGGACATAGCTGATAGCCTTCTCAACAGCCCAGATTTTGAACCCACGGAGCAGGTTTCCAGTTTGAGCGTGACTGACTGTGTTGTCATGGGTACTGGAGATGTGACAGAAGGTATGCCTGTGTAAGAGTTGCGAGAGGCCCCTTGGGTGCTTTGGATGGAGATGTTAGATTGTGATGAGGTTGTCTTTGCACTGGCTGAGAATACCGGGGAAGGAGACCTCCTGGTGGAGATGGAAACGTCAGTGTACAAATTTCTCTTGGCATGCTCGAGAACTGTAAAGTCTTGCTTGTCTAATGACTGGTGAGATTCACATGTGAATGTCAGGCTCCTGAGCATGGAGAAATTCCTTACGAAGAATGAAAATGTTTGTGTTGTCGACCTGTTTGGTGTGTGAAGCTTTGACCAGTATGATAACTTCCACAACTGTATTGCTGACTTGACTCTGAGCCTAACATCATTTTATATAAAGGCCCACTGTCCGTATACACATGGTTGTGTGTCACTTTGATGTTTAGTCTGTGCTTCCTGACAAGAAAGACCTACCGTTGATTCCTTTTATCTTTGAGTGGTAGTAGACAGGAAGGGTAGTGGGCTGTGTTTGATGCTGTGGAGCCATCTTTCACCTGTAACACTCAAAGGTAGTGGAAAGGACAGCGTTTAATCACTGTGCCCTTGTTACAGTGGCTTTGATTTGCACAAGGGGCCAGTGGTAGAGTAAAGAAAACTACATCTATAAATGCTCCAGCTGTTTTAGGAGACAGTTGCTACCTTTGAGGAACATCCTTGGTAGCTTTTGATAAGCCCACACTTACTGGGGCTGTTAGTGAAACCTGTGAGGAGAGCTTTTATTCTCCATGCGTGCTTTCTTTGGCCTCAGCTCAGATGTGTTAACCTTGGTCTCAGCAAGTGCTGGTGCGTGTTCCCAGCAGCCAGCTGCCCTGGACGTCCATAGCTCCCACTGATTTTTTTATTCCACTGATGAAATCTCCTTTGTCTGCGTTTCCCCCTTTGTGTAGGGTTGGATCTCCCTTCTGGTGCTTGCAGCACAGAGTTGGGTGTTGCTAACTGTTGTATCGCTTACAGAGACCCTCAGCCTAGGTTGCCACTTGATTCTGCCTCATGTTCCTGCCATACTTCAGTACTTCAGCAAAACAATGTTAAATGTGGAGAAGGTGAAAAAGAAGAAGTACAGAGCTCAAGTCAGCAAGGAGCTGAGTATACTTTCCAGGTAAGTGATTCTTTAGAGCTCAAAACAGTTAAAAAATGGGAAGGATTGAGGAAGAAAGAGGTTTTTCGTAATAGGTTCCAAATTAAAAAACATTATGTCTCAAACAATTTAAATTTAGAACAATTGAAAATATCTGTATCTGTCATTGACCTTGCAAGTTGCTGGAGACTGAGGCGAAAAGTATTCAGAAATCGATTATAGCTGTTTCTGTTGCTGGTACTCAAAACCAATGCCTCTTGGGGTGGGAAAAGATACAGAAATGCCTGCAGTCATGTGGAACTGAATACATGGGCTGATGCCATGATTTTGGTGGGTATGCTGTATTAGCCTGGATGGTGCTGACAAAGCCCTGTGATATGACACTAGTGCTGACTGAGTTCTTTGCTCTATGCTGGGAGTTGGATTGATATGAAATAGTAAATTACGTTGTTTCATTGTGCAGGATCAGCAAATTTATTCAAGAAAAGAGTCAGAATTCAGTGCTTGTGAGCCTTCTCCTCCCTTTCCTTTATCAGAGTAACATGGAGCAGGTAGGTAGAAATTACTTTCCCCCCTTGTTAAACATACTTTTTTCTTTTAAGAAAGTGTATTTGTTTAAGATGCAGTTAAAAGTCTTATCGATTATGTGCCATTTCTCACAATTAGCCTGAAATCAAGTCTTCGCGTGTTTGTAGTCTGCTCAGAATGCTGTGCCGTTGCATGTTGAGTGTGTACGAGCCACTGGATACTTTGCAGGGACACCAGGGCCCAGGCTGACTCTGTTCCCCCTTTTCATGGGGAACATCTGCGAAAGTTTTATGCAGTCTTTACCTCCTTTGCCACTGTAGTCAATCCACCAAATTCCTTGCAGTGTTTGAAATAAATGCTCTTCACTGTGGATTTTATGCACCCCAAGTCCAAAGCCACAGCATCTGGATAGCAATATAAATACATATGGGCTGTGTAAGGGGCAGTGCTACGTTAGTCTGTTGCAGGATGAAAGGGAAACATTATACAGTACTATGAACTTGCTCCCGTATCTCCTGTTTCTATTCTGTTCTCCTTCCACTCTTAAGGAATCCATCTGTGGGTACAGAAGGGTCTCTCAGAACTGAAACTTCCCTAAAAGCCTAAATTCCTCAGGCATTGAAAACATATGGGCTGCAGTTGAAGGAAGCAGAGCTCTCCATGGCTTAGGCTTTTGTAAACTGTTAAATAAATTAAGCACTGAGGATATTGGCAGACCATTTTGTCTGCGTTTCCCTCGCTGCCAAACCTTGTTTTCAGAAATATAGTCCCATCTACAATGAATGAATCTATGGATTATTCAGCTTGATTGCCTGCATCTTTGAATCAAGGCTTGGGTCTTCTTTTTCTTAAAAGACAGTTGCTCAATGAGAGATTTTAGGTTTGCAGAAAGAACTGCTAGGCAGCACCCTGTAGCTTCTGCTTTACAAGTGGTCACTTAATTGTTCACAGAGGATTCTTGGGTTTTAAATCTGTGAATCATTAAGGGACCATATATGATTTCCATTTGGGGAGATCATACAAGTACATGGTGCTGTTAATGTTCATTTCACAGGTTAAAGAAAGACTCCTTTTTAAAGCTCTGTTAGTTCTTCAGACCTTTGAGTCATTTGAGGAAAGATGCAAAAAAGAAGTCTTCATCGTGATGGCACTCTAACACTGTTCTTGTGTCTAACTGAAAGGTTGCAAGTGCTTCTGAGAGATTTGATGATTGTATTGAGTGTGTCCTCCTAATGCTTTGTTCTCATTCTGTATCTTTAATCTGAATAAAATACAGCAAAGTGGTTAAGTTCACTCTGTGTCTTGAAATATTTCCAAAGGAAATGAAATAATCTTGTGAGGTTTCAGCATTTATTGACGGTTAGCTGTCTCTTTCAGGGTACAGAGATTGACATTCTGGAGACAGTGCAGAACTTGCTGAGGCATTGCTCAAACCCTACAAGCTTTCTCAAACCGCTGGCGAGGCTTTTTTCTGTGATCCAGAACAAACTGTCTCGACATAAGTTGTGCTTGGTATTTCAGGTATTGCATTTTTACGTGTCTTTCTATGCTTTTTTTACTTGCTCTAAGAGATCAAGAGCAAAATAAATAACAGTGTTTATCTTTGTTGTACATGAGCTTAAAAACCTTATTTAATCTACATCATCTGTTAAGCGAAGGTAGCAGAATCGTATATGGTAGAAATTAATGAGCTGCACAAAGATTTGTAGAAGTTTTGGCTTACAGCCTGGTTGATGTGAGCATCACTAGGGTTCTTTAGTGTAAGAGATGCCAAATAAAGCATACTTCATCTGTAAAGAATCCTCTATCTTTATGAAACAAGAATGGATTTCAGTGTCCTGAAAATGATTTTTTTATACGTATTCTTTTCTTATAGGTGTATAGCAGTCAGGCTGTTTTGTACTTCTTTGAAGTGGCTTACATAACTTTTTTTTCAGCACGAAAA
>NW_009629105.1:24775-31825 GCF_000690535.1 Cariama cristata | reverse complement strand
TTTAGAAACTTAGAAACTTAAAACATGCATCTTCTAAGTTATGGAAGAGTGGCTCGTGTTTGGCTTCTAACAGGAGAAAGATGGATGCTGTTGCTTACCACTTGAGACAAAAAATCAAGAAAAGTCTTGAGTTCTCCAAATTTTTAACAACTTTAACATTTAAACTGTTTTCTTTTATGTTTCTTTTTAGACTCTATCTGATTTGGACAGCAAATTGAAGTATATTACTGATGTTATTAAGGTATGCACAGTTTCTTTGCACACTTTTTTCCCTGACGTTGTATTGTCATGTTTCTGGCCTTTTTCATGAACCATTTGTTGCTCTTTCTTAGCTGAATGCCTTTGATCAACGACATCTTGATGATATTGACTTCGATGTACGTCTGTCAGCATTCCAGTCAATCACAGCCCATATCAAGGAAATGCAAGCAGTGGATATCGACTTCCTCATCCCCGTTTTGCACAACTGCTTCTATACCATCCAGGTTGGCTGAATGTTCCTTCTCTTGCTTTGTGCACTATGTGCCCGTGTTGAATCTAACTTCCCAATTATTTCCATTGGCTGGTTTTTGACACTGTGAAACATTCAGAGAACATATTTGATTCTTCTTACAAACACCAGTTCTGAAGTTCTGTCTGCTTGTCACCTGTGTGCCTAGGAGGGCAAATACAGTGCAGCCAGGAGGCTCAGCCAAGCGCAGTGCACCTTTCTACAGTGAGCCCTGGAACTGTTCAGTCAATTTGTACTGTATAAAAGGCATACTGCAGTCTTGAAAGGCTGCTTTTCTTTTTGTTGCAGCATGTTCTGGTCATGTGGGCCTGCTCGTAAATCTGTAAGGATTTTTCCGAGTTGGAGGGGTGGGCATTAATTCAGGCCTAGAACTTCTACAGGAAGGGTCTCGAGAGTCACTGAGTCTCTACAGGCCTTGTTATGTTGTGTCCACTGTTCAGTCCAGTCTTTTGGGGAGAAAAAGGTGTCATATCCAGACTCACGTGGTATAATTTCTTCATCCACTCAGCTAGGGGATATGGCTCTTAGTGACAACGCGAGCCTTTGCTTGACCAGTTTTATCCGCCGACTGGCAGAAATCGACCACACAGAAGACGACTACAAGGAGCTAATCCAGCACACTCTCCTGGAGTCTGTGAGAAGGGGGCTGAAGAGTAAGACTGAGGTAAGACAGTGCTAGCTGATTACACGTCTCCAGCTGTCTTCAGGACACCAGGGTATATGAGACATTTTATGGAGGAGTTCTGAGAGTCCCTTGCTGGGATGAGAAGTGCAGGTACCCGCTGTAAACTTACCCTTCATTTGAAATCTTATAAAAATCTAAAAAGTTATAGAATTCGTCTGTCTTGCATTTCTTTGCCATTGTTCAGCTTTTGTTCGTTGTAGCTCCTTCTTTGGAGAGGAGATTTTAATTTATATGCAACCTAAAATATAGGTGTATTTGCTGTCACCAAAGAATAGGACTTGTGGGTCTGAAACGCTTGTAGATGACAGCACTGCTATTCTGAGGAGTGTGTGGTAACCTCTCCGAGCGGTACTTAATGTTCACTCCTTGCTGTTTGCAGAGCATCCAGCAGGACTACACATCATTGCTTTCCTGCCTCATTCAAACGTTCCCAACAAATCCTGAATTCCGGGATTTGGTCCAGTTGACCAACCGCCATGATCCCGACATGGACTTCTTTGAGAACATGAAACACATGCAGGTAAAAGGCAACAGGCATTCCCCATTGTGTCTCTCCCTCTGCCAAAGCAAAAGCATTTTACTCTGAGGTAATGTTTTCCGACGCATATATGTGCTGTATTTACAGAGAAGTTGAACCTGTGTCATTAGATATTGTTAAAAAAAAAAAAAAAAGGGATGTGTGTATCGTCACGTGGGTGATTGTGAATCAAAGTCGTATTTCTATCTAGAAATTTCTTGGGTTTATGATTTAGCAGCACTGTTTTTTACCTCTTCCTAATTTAGCTGAAAGAATTGCTTTCTTTCTAAGTGATTGTTCATGATCTTGAGCAGGCAGCTCCACATTACAACCCATGTGTGACGCAGCCCACAGTCAGAGTCAGCAACAGTGTCCTGAGGATCCCTCTGACACAGGCAGGGAAACAGGTCTTTTTGGGTTTTTTCTAGCCTGTTTCCTGCTGCTTTCTGTCTGGAGGCTCTGCAGCCCTTTTTCATTCACAGACCTTTGTGATATAAATGTGGCACAAAGCCTGGTCTCCTGTTTTTTCTTGCAGTATGAAAATACAACATTTCTCCTGCTTTCAGAGATGCCATCAGAGAGACTACATCTGTAGTTATATGTAGACTCTAAATTTTTTCCTTGTAATTTTATCAAGCCTTCTCATCTTGTGTCAATAGCCTCCCTTGTCTGATACCTGAAGACGGCACAGTCTTATGATTGTGAATTCACAGTGAAATATGCCATTGAGTTGGAATATTTATTGAGGCAAAAGGCTATTGGAAGCCCAGAGACATGGCATGACCTGCCCTTGGAAATGACCATAGTATGTTTATGTCGTTACTTAAAATTGAGGTATTTTCAGAACTGCCGAATGTACATGCTCCCTCATGGTTGCTGTGACTCAAGACCACGTCATTCACTGTCTCTCATGTTTGACTCAGATCCACAGGAGGGCACGAGCTCTGAGGAAACTGGCTAAGCAGCTCACTGAAAAAACCCTTGTGCTATCTTCTAAATCCCTGCAGAACTACATCATGCCTTATGCTACCACTGCTATTTTTAATGAAAAAATGCTTAAGGTAGGCTTTTAAATTGAATGCATCCATTTGTATATTTTCACCTGTCCTGTATGCCATTCTCCTTAAAAGACTAACCACATTAAAAGGCTGATAGGTTTGTGGTGTGAGTGTTCCCCTTTCAGGCAAGAGTGCTGTGCTTCTTTTGGTGGCAGAAAGACGGTTTAGAAGATGCAGGTGTGGTCTGTGCTCAGTCCTATGTCTGCTAAACCTGTCCTGTTTCTCAAAGGTGACTCTCTTAACTGTTTGGGGGTTGGTGATTTTTTTTTGTTTTGTTTCTTTACTTGGGGTTATATTTGTTTGCATTTTTTGTAATTGCGTTATTATTTTTTTTCCCCCTCTGCCTCCAAGCTGCTCTCTTCCTGTTCCTTTGTGAGATGAGTTACTGTTTGGCAGCAGAATGTGTGTGGTAGGGAACACAGGCTGTGCCTAGTAGTTCAGGTGGGAATAAATACTGTTTTGTCTGGAGTTACAGGGGAACTGCAGGAATCAGCTGAAAACCTCTGAAATCAGTAGCGGCTTTGTAATTAAAGTTTGAAGGGTGACATTTTGTTAGTCACTTTCCATACATTTTATTGAAAATATAGTTGGTGAAATTACTTGTAATATCAATGTGGGTAGACTTTCTATTTGTGACTTGGAAAAGCAAGGTTTCACACTTCTGTAGTTCCCTGCACAGTCAGGAGAACAGCAGGGCTTCTTATGTCAGACCAAGCAAATGTCTAATTCACTTAGTGTCAGAAATATTCTTCTGAAGCTGAAACAATTAGAGCTTAGGCACAGGACCCAGCACCTGCAGCCATATAGACTGTGCCCATCAGTAGAATGACTGCAGTCAGTCTTTGGCCAACGGGATGTAAAATGCGTTGATTAAAACCTTGGTGAAGAAACAAACACATGTTATTTCACATCAGAAATGGGTTAACGATGTGTTGATAAGCGTAGCCCAGCAATGTGCTATGTGTCTGTGGTTAGAGATCTTGACTAGTTTTTAGTTCTTCACACAGGTGAGCCCACAGATTGTTATGTGAGAAAATTTAAATGTGTGCAGAAGTATTTGGAGGAAGTGGGTCTGGAGATCTGCTTGGGGAGCTGTGATTTTTTTTTTTTTTTTTTTTTTTTTTAAACCTGGTGACAGGAGGAACAGGAGGAGATCTAAAAGAGCTGAATACCAGGCATACCCACGAGACAGACATTACTTCTTCTGGCTCTTACTGCTTTTTGCTTAAAGTAGGCTTTAGACACATATTCATCATGAATGCTAACAGCAACTGAATTTCTATCTTTTGGGCAGCATGAAAATATGGTAACAGCCTCAGTTGAAGTTGTTGGAGCTGTCTGCCGACATCTCTCGTGGTCAGCCTACTTGTACCACTTAAAGCATTTCATCCATGTCCTGCAAACAGGACAGATCAGTCCGAAGCTGGGAGTCAGGTAGGTACTGTGAGCGATGCTGCTCTAGGTTTCTCTGACTGCTAAAGCAAAATTCAGTGCCTTAAGGAGTGTCACATGGATTTTAGCCTCTTCCCTGGGATGCGATTGCTGACTTTGAGGTGGGCTTATGCAAGTGAAAGTGGGTATGGCCTTGCATCATGCAACTATGGAAGATTAGCAGGTCATTACTTTCTCGTGCTGTGTCTCACTGAGTACATGCCAGCGTTAGCAGCTTCTGCTTCTGTCAGGCTGTCTCTGCTCCTGGGACACCTCCATCGCTCCAGTACCACTGTCTGTGAGGTTTCACAAGGAGCTAGGCCACAGAATGCATCTAGCTGAAAAGCAGCCAGTTTTTATTTCCTGGGTTATTATTTCAGGATAAACCTCCTTGTGTTGCAACATCACTGAGTCTGAAGCTTTCCAAAAAGCACTTTTAAGATTTTCTGTTGTGTTGGTCTGTGCAGCCTCTCCTTTTTGTGCACCCGGCTGATCTCTCTTCCTGTTTTCCTTCGGCAGCTTGTTAGAGACAGTGCTGGAAGCCTTTCACTTTGACCATGAAACGCTTGAAAAGCAGCTTGTCACCATTGACAACGAAGGTGAGCTTTCTGCTCCTGATTGTAGAAACACTACCTCTAACTGCTCAAAGTGCAGCTAATCAAAATTTTGTGTTTTGGACTTGAGGTCAGCTACTCCCAGCTTTTTAAAACATGCATGTTGGAAGCTAGTTCTGACTCGCCTCCTGAGGAGCAGTGCAGACTGTCCTGTGTGTTGACAAAGTGAGGAGAGGTGGGGGGAACCATCTCCACGTTACCTCTCCATCCCAGGCCTCAATAAGCCAAAACAGCATGGGCTGGGTTTATGCAAATCTGGGGGGTTTTCCAAGGTCTGCACCCGCCCGTGTGGTGGCTGACACATCTGAGATTTTGTCCTTGATGTTGGCTGCTCTCATGGTTATCTGCAGCCTGAGAAGGGTGCTGTATGTCCTCTCCTTGCTTCCCCTGCCATTTCATGGGAAGAAGTGCTATCTTTGGCTTCTTCACCATTGTGGTTACCCATGTGGTGGCCTTTGGGATTTTCTGAGGAGCGAGGAGGGTATCTCGCACTTGTGCTTGTCAGTACATCTTAGCTTGTGAAATTCTCAAATGTGAGGGGCAGTTCTCTAAGGTTCAAGCACATTGACATTTGCTAAGCTGTCTATTGAGATCAGCCAAGGAGTTAACCTAGTCTTTGCTTTAAGCCTGACCATGAGTGGCGATTGTCAGAAACAGGCATGCCAGAGCTTCTCTAACCAGTAAAACAACTCTGATGCTTACTGATTGTTTGCTGTCGCTAGTGATAGGTAGGAATTTTGTCCAGAACAAAGCCATCACAAGCGTCTCTTTCAAGGCCTCGCTTTTTGTGGCCTCCTGTATTTACCTGTGCTTTTGACGATTACTTGACAGAGGCTGCTGCTATGGACCTTGAGCCAGTGGTGGAGGCTGAAGAAGCCATGGAGCTGGAGCAGAGTGGAGGGGAAGAGGACGTCGTTGAGGAAAAGAAAAGGAAGGATCTCCCTGAGGAGCAAGTGGAACCTGAGCAAGCAGCCAAGACATCTGAAGATACTGAGCAAGTGACCAAACCTGTTTCTTTCTTGCCCCGAAATAAAGAGGAGCTGGAGTGTCTGATCAAACACATTCAAGATACAGTTACAGTCAACATCTTGCCTAAATTGCACAGGTGTATTGTTGCAAAGGTGAGGAGTTGGCATTGGAAAGGTGTTTTGCAGGCCTGTGCTGCTACTATAAAGGTTGGGGTGCTACCAGTGGAAAGGCAGCACACAAAAAAAAAAGTAGACGCAACTGGAGAGAATCCGCCTGAAAGCACAAAAAAAGCTTCATCCCCTTTGTCAGTAATCTCCATGACACAACAGACCCTCTGGTCAGTGTGGGTGTGGTGTCTACTTCCCTGCTGAGAACTGGCTTGAACCACACAAGTGAAACGATTCACTTTATGCAGCTTGTTGAAAAGTTCTCAGCCGCTTGCTAGCACCCAACTTAGCTTCTGTATTGAAAGCGCAGGGATTCATCTCGCCTGTCCTTTAGCTGTCTGGGTTTTTCCTGTAGTCAGCAGAGAATAGCAACTTGCCTTGTTGGCCTCTTCTAGGATTTGTTGAGAAAAAGCAGGGTTTGTTTAGGTATGTTAAAAGTGCATTGTGTCTTGCTCTCTTAAAAAGGTTAAAAGAGACGAGGAACACAAGCTTGTGAAATCCAGCGTCGTGAATGATGATGAGGTAGTTCGTGTTCCGTTAGCTTTTGCAATGGTCAGGATGATGCAGTGTCTTCCCCAAGAAGTAATGGAAGCCAACCTGCCAAGGTAAATCCCATTGGAGCTCCTTAAATGCTGTTCATTGTGCTGGGAATGAGTGCAGGCACCTTTCTCAAGATATGATTACGTACAAGGCTAAATCCAAGAGGAGCATCCTAACAGTCCTTAAATACTTTTTCTGGGAACTTGTTTTCCTAGTGACATTCCCCTCTGTCAGCATTTGACTTCTGTAAAGCTAAGTTTGAAAGGAACTTGGTGAGTCCTTAAATAAGAACAGAGCTGTGAAGTGAGGTGGCAGAGCTGGGGAAAGAATAATGCACAGAAAGAAAGGACAATCAGTAAAATGTCTTGAAGGACAGTAGGTGTATGGGTGACTATAAAGCCTTTCTGTGAGTCTGGCTTTGCATATAGCTCAGGTTGTGAAACAGCCCTGAAAAGCAGCCTCCTTAGCTAGTAATTACCTAGTTACTAATTACCTAGCAGGGTAATTAGTACTGCTCTGTTTGGGGGTGAGCTAAGCTGTCTATCTCTGTTTCCAGCA
>NW_009629105.1:16834-24744 GCF_000690535.1 Cariama cristata | reverse complement strand
GCTGAAAGTCTGCACATTTTTGAGGAACAGATTTCAGGAAATCCGTGACGTTGCCCGTAACACCCTCACTAAAATCATGGAAGTGTTGGGAGTACGGTACCTTCTGTACATCTTAAAAGAGTTGCAGTCTGCTCTTGTCCATGGGTACCAGGTAATGCTGAAATTCTAGCTCTTCTGCTCTCAGTAGGATTTTTTTTTTTGTATGTGTTAAAAGGAGAATCCAAAAGGAAGTTGCTACTGCAATTGTTTTGCACCAGTAGAATAGCTTGATATAGTACAACTAAATACTGTTGCTAGTGCCTACATCAGTCTGTGTTATGCCAACTGTCAAATGAGGGCTTGTGCCCAAAGAACTTAAGAGTCTAAGCGAGGAAGAAGAGAGGATCTCCATTTTCCCAGTGAAGAGCTGAGGTATGGACTTGAAGGATGAACTTCTGGATCCAGTAAGATCAGTGGAAATCTTTCCGGTAAGGTCATTAGGGCCAAACATGATCTGCGGTGAGCTACCAGAGACACAGACAGTATGTGGTGATGCTAATTGAAGTCTTGCTTCCTAGATCCAGAGCCAAGGCTCTGACTATTAATTTGTCTTTCCTCTTTCCATGGGGATTGGGGTTAAGAATAATTTTCTGTGTGAATTACCACAGTGGAATAGCAGGAGCTTCTAGCTGCTATAACAGGCTGTGCTAATTGGCACTTTCACTAAAAATACCAGTAAGAGCACTGGGGGAAGAGGAGATTCCAGCCCTCCTGCCAGTATGTGGAGGGACAGGGGTCCTCTTCCTGCTGCCAGTACACGGATTCTCGTCCTCCTGGTGATTTTTTTGCTGTAATGAGAGCTCAAGTGCAGGGTTTGAGTTGTGATGTCTCTGCTGTGGGAGTCTCCCCGGCCAGCATTATTAAAGAGTTTTATGCAGGGGTGTGGAGACATGATCTGTTCTCTTTTTCTCCAGCTCCACGTGCTGACTTTCACTGTGAACCTGTTACTGAAGGGCCTTGCTACCAGGCTCAGTGCTGGTGATTTGGACCCCTGCTTAGATATCCTGATTGAGGTAAAAGCCATTCAAGATTGAAGGAAAGAGCATCATGAAGTGCCTGGGGCAGGTTCTGGGAGGAGAAGGTTTTGTGTAGATTGTCTCGGACTTGGTGGCGCAGACAGGGCTGATTGTGTGTGTCCTGCAAAGGAAGGAGACTGTTTTCTACTGAGGCAACAGCAGACCCCTTGTAGAGTAGCAAAGTATCTCTGGGGCTGTATCCTGAGAGGGAATGGGTTCAAGATTAAGATACCTAACTATGTTTCCCTGTACTCAAAATGGCTGAGCAAGTCAACAGACATCTAGTCAATGCGATCCACGGAGCCTAGGAGCTCAGCTGGCCACCCAGATGGGATATATTTGGATGTCTTGGTCTGACTGCAGTCCCACTCCTTGTATCACAACACCGTAGAGGGGTGTGAGAACAGGGTCCTCATCTGGTGTGCTCCAACTGGGGTGTTTGATGTTGACAAAGGAAGGGTACACATGATTTGTGGGAAACCTGGAGAATTGTTTTTTTCTGAGAGTGGGGAAAAATGGTGCTTTTCTGCAGCTACTGGAGGAATGTGGCTCTGCTTTTATGCTCCTCTCATTCACTTCTCTTGCCTGATTTCCAAAGATTTTCAACCAAGAGTTGTTTGGGAATGTAGCTGAAGAGAAGGAAGTGAAGGGAATTGTCTCCAAGGTCATGGAAGCACGCAAGAACAAGAGTTACGATTCCTATGAAATTCTTGGAAAGTTCATAGGAAAGGGCCAGGTGACGAAACTTATTCTGCCACTGAAAGAGGTAAGAAAAGTCAGCCAGAGTCTTTCTTAACTCTGAGCACTGGTCTGTTCTGTATGGTCTAAAAGGAACTCTAGAGCTTCCGGGTGGCTGCTGTGAAATTAGCTATATAATCCTGCTTTGGCTTCCCATTTTTCTTTTGGAAAGCAGTGTGCACCCAGCTCATAAAACGAGACTTTATTGTTGATGTCCAGGGCAGGGAATGGCATTCTAGGAAGGTTTCAACCCCTGCTAGAGAGGAAACATCCCACTATGAGTTTTCCATACCCTCTCCCTCTGCCAGCTCTTCTTTCTGCTGGAGCATCAAAGTCCTTCAAGGCTGGTCTATGATTTGATCTCTTGTGCATGAAGGAATTGTCACCAAAACATGTACAGGGTCTGTCCCTGTGCAATAATTGCCTTTACAGAGATGCAGTTTTTTGAGTAGAATGCAAGCTCACACAGAAATGGAGCCCTGGTTTGCTCCTGAGCTCTGGAGTGTCCTGGTGGCGATAGGTGAACTGGCTGGAGGCTGAGAAGAAGCTGGAGAGAAAGGGAGGGATGTGGGGGCAGAGCTGAGGCGGTGGGATGCTGTTCATGTAGAGAGCTGGGGACTTCATGGCAGCATGTCATGAGGGAGGAACTGTGCTGGCTTTTCCCATGATTGCTGAATACAGATGGCAGTCATTGCCCTCATGTTGCCCTCCTGACTGTCATGGTTGTGCCTTTTCAGATTCTGGAGAGCACCACAAGCTTGAAGATAGTCCGGAAGGTGCATGAGGCACTGCGTCACATCATGGCAGGGCTGATCTTCAATTCAGACATGAACGCAGAATCCCTCCTCCTCCTCAGTCATGGTCTCATCAGTGAAAACTTGCCTCTGCTCACTGAGAAGGCCAAGTGAGTTCCAGGATGTTATCCAGACTGTCTGTTATTGGTTGGGAGGTTTACTTGCAGAAATGGCAGCTCTCAAATTGAACCGATCAAATGTATGAGAGTTTCCTTGCTTTTATTTGCCTCTTGTTTTCAATGTAAGTGAATTATTTGGGCAGTCAGAGGGCAAAGGGAAAGTTTGGAAATGGGAGTGAGCACTTGCTGAACTCATAGGAGTCTACATTTGCAAGTGCTCAGGGCCTTCAGCAAGCCTTTTTCACCGTCTGGTAAGCTGGTATACGCATTTGCGTCTTTGGATGAAGGGATGAGGGGTAGTGTTTAGAAGTGAGGTACAAACTGCCACAGAAGAGGTGTTTGGGGTCCTGGACATTTTCATGGGGTCAGGAACAAGAGAAACTGTGGGCTATCACTTTGTTGCAGAAGTCAGGGAGAACCATCAGATATCGTCTGTCTGGTGGTGTCGCTGCTCAGAGCTGGGTCTGGGTGTCTTGCATTTCCTATGTTACACAGGCCAGCTTGCTCTAGGGTCTGACAGCTACTTGCAGACTTCTTGGGGCAGTTTTCATAAGCCATCAGAAATTGAAGTAATTATCAGTAAATGAAGTGCAGTGGGCAGTGGCAGGAGGTATATTTGCTTGAAGGAACTGCCAAAGTTGGTCTGTCCACTGAGAAGAAAAAAGTGGGGATGTTATGCAAGTCTGTGTGCATTTGCATATATTCGTAATAGTGATATTGCTCTGAAGTCCAAGAGTCCTGTGTGCCATGCTGCTCTCAAGTTCCTTTTATTTCATTGTGTTCTGACTGTGACCTGGTTTTGCTTGCTGTGTGGGTAGCAGCTGAGCACAGTCCAGCTCTCTTCACTCCCAACAGCAGGCTTCTTGTGGACAGGGGTGAAATCTGAATATTCTCTTTTGCTGTACACTGCTTTTCAGAAAAAAAGTTGCCCCTCCTCCAGATCCTCGGCTGCAACCAGAGAGCTGCCTGCTGCTCCAGCCCACTCCCACGAGAGGAGGGCAGAAGGCGCGTGTCAGCAGCAGGACTAACACATACATCTTGGTTGATTCAGGACTTCGGGTAAGGATCTCTTCAGATACAAAGCTTTGCAATCAAAACTTTTGTTAAGAATATTCAAAGGAAGGTATTCTGGATATGTTGTGTTAACAACACAGCCACTAGCCTTAACTTTATTTTGCATGTGGTAACTCCAATGGTGCCTGTTAGAGAGCAATAAAAAGTGCTCAGCTGGTTGCAAATATTTGAATGGGATATGGCATAAATTCTACTATAACTTGAAACAATGTGGGACCTTACTTGGCTTATTTGAGTCCCAGCTTGACTTTGAGATTAATGTCCTGTGTTTTCTACACCAGCTGCTGCACATGAGCCTGAAGAGGTCCAAAGTGAATTCTTCTGAGGAGCATGTTTTGGAAATGTTAGACCCTTTTGTTCAGCTGCTTATAGACTGCCTGAAATCTATGGATGTCAAGGTACAGTTCTGAGCTGGAGTCTGTCTGTTCTACTAAGAAGGGTCCTGCCCACAGATGTCATCTTGCAGGTCAACTGTAAGAGACGAGGAAGCCGTCCAGTTTTCAAACCTGATTTCGTAGGTGTGCAGATTAAGCTGTTTGAGGACATGTTACCCTAAGGGGGAGGAAGGATTGTGGCTGATGGAGGACTGAATGCTCTGCCGCTAGTGCTGCGGGTTCCAGTACGGACAAGTTCTCCTGGAGCTTGTTCATACAAGGGCTGTGCAGACTTCATAGGCTATCTGTGAGGAGATTCATGAGGTCCTGTGGCTGCTGGAGCAGTGTTGTCACAACTGTGGTTTCTTTTGATCCAACTCTAATGTCTTTATTCCCAGCCCTGTAGGCAGCCTCCTTTTTGGGCAGCTTTGGGTTTGAGTGAGCCCAGGAGGGAATCTATTAAACCTCGAGTTTCCTGCGAATGGAAGGCACGCCTCGTACGCTATCAGATACCTGGAGCAGGGCTTTCAGGTGACCTAGGTTTTTGGCAGAGCAACTTCTGTGCCTTGAAGGCACCTCTGCTTCAGAAAGAGTTCCTGCCATCTGCTGAAGCAGTGCTATGTGAATGTCTTTACCTAGTAAAATCAAAGTTAAAAGAATTAGGGAGTAGCAGATAGTGTTTTTAGAACTGAGAAACCCTTTGTATTAAATATGAAAGGTTTGAAAGAGGTTGATTTTTGTTAGCTGATTGCCTTTTACCACAGTTGCAGATAGCCTGACCACATCTGTAACAGAGTGAGAAAAGTGTTCTCTGAGTGTCAGTGTAACCACATGCTGTCCTTTGGCTCTTTCTTACAGGTGATAACTGGTGCTCTGCAGACCTTGGTATGGATTTTAAAGTTCCCTTTGCCTTCTGTCAGTACGAATCTGGAGCCACTGATCAAGCAGCTTTTCATCTTGCTGAAAGAATTTGCCAAAACAGGAATAGCCAAAGGCCAGAATTTCCACCTGGTTGTGAGCTGTTTCAAAGTAAGTCAGACCCAGCTCTGCTCTCTTCTACTTTAGGATTAACTTTGTAGAATGAGAATCTTCCAACTGCAGATCCCTCCTGCAGCTGTCCCTGGAGAGGTAGTCTGGAGGTCACAAGGCAGCGAGGGAAATGTGGCCTTGCTGATTCCTTCCCACGTGCAAACTTACAGAACGTTCCTCCCAAAAAAGGCACAGCTTGGATCTGAAGAAGTGTGTTTATAGAGGCGTATTTGCCTTCTTTCTTCCTTATAATAGTATCTTGTTACCACCCTGTCTTTTGAGAGGCGTCAGATTTGTACTTGAATAGCTTGCTTTTAACATGATTCGTTGGAGTAAACCCTGGCAGCTGAATTGCGACAAGGGAAAAGGGCAATTAATAATAGTAATAACTACACTTATGGTATGCAGTGTCTTCCTGTAGAAGTCTTCTAGATGTGTTGCTGAATTAATTACAGCTTCATGATCATAAGGGAAGGTTAGAGTAATTCATGCTGAATGCCAGTGCCAGAAGAATTTTTCCCTCTTCCTGGCTGTGCTCTTGTATGACGGTTCATGTCTGTGAGCATCCCCACTCGTTTCAAGGACTAGTCTGTATTTGTGTATTTGCTTATGTTCAGTTTTTGTCTCAAAATTGCCAGCTGAAAGCCAGATATGATGAGAACAGTGTTAGCTGCGTATTTCAGAGCAGCAGTATGTCTTTTCAAACCTAAGTGGTGTAAACGGAGTCAGGCTTTGGTGTGGGCTTATATATTCAGTGACACTGTGTGTGTATTGACAATGTGCAATTTGATTTTGTAGTGTGTGACAATACTTGTGAAGAACGCAAAGAGTCAGATAACAAGCAAACAGCTCCAGGTGTTGCTTGGCTTTGCTGAAGAAGACATTTATGATTCATCACGCCAAGCCACTGCCTTTGGCCTTCTCAAGGTATTTCTGTGCGGCGGGCATATGGGTTCTGTGAGCCACTGGAATGGCAGTGGATCTGCCTCCTGGTGAGAGGCTGTACGATCTCTCATCAGGAACAGGCCACAGAATGCTGTTAAGGCTCTCTGTTATAGCGGGGGGAAGCAGCAAAGCTTTCCTATTTGACTTGTTTGATGTTTTAAAATTGTCTGGGAGGCTGTGGTACACATATGCATATGAGGATGTATTTGGATCCGAGGATGTTTTTGCTAAAGAATCAACATCCCTAATCATTAGACCAGGTAGTCTGTGTTGTCCAAAAGAAACAGATACGGATTTGTAAGCCACCTTTTTTTCTTTTTTTTTTTTTTTTTTCTTTTTTTTTCTTTTTTTTTTAAAGTTGCTCTGGCTATGTTTGAAGATGTGAAAAAGTCAGTGTTGATGTACCACCTGAGACCAGTGTAGTCCCAGGTTATAGTACTGCATCTCACACTGTGCAAGCAAAATGACATGACTCCAGCTGTGCTTTCCCATTTTTAGGCTATTTTATCCAGGAAGCTGATTGTCCCTGAAATTGATGATGTGCTGCAGAAGGTTGCCCAGCTGGCTATCACAGGTCAGAGTGAGCCGGTGCGAGTCCAGTGCAGGCAGGTTGGTAGAATGGACCTAGCAGGCTAGCGGGCTGAGTGCGGCCATCCCCGCTCTCCCAGACATGTGCCTTAGGCCTGCTGGACCCCTAACCCCATTTCCCCTTCTTACTAATCCTTGTTCCCCTTATCTGGCTGGCTTTAGTTCTTGTGACTGGTGCACAGCAGAATTGCAGACTGCTTGGCACGGCGTACCTTCGGAGAGCCGCTCAGCGGCAGTGGCGCGGTCTCTCCTTTGCAGGCTTTTAGGCCTGTGTAACTAAGAGCCTTGCCCTTTTCTGTGTCCCAGCAGAAGAGAATTTGCCACAAATCTGTGATTCCTTCCCACTACTTCCTCGTTCTTCCCAAGCTAAAGCAACCAAAATGCAGAATTGGTTGCTGCATTTCAAACATTAGGATCCAGATGCAGCAGGAGCTGTGCATAACCAAATAGTGCATTTCCATAGTTACAGAATGAATTTTGAAGGTTGCAGAATCTCTCTTAACAGAAGCCTGCACAAATGACAGTAATGCTCTAAAGACTGATCTGGCAATTGTCAAATGCCTGCAGATCCTGTTCCAGGCACAGAGCCTGAGAGCAGTGGTTGGCCCCTTGTGTAATAGGAATGGGATGAAAGGGATGATTCTCATAAACTTGCTGCCCCATCACTAAATTTTCTTCATAAAATTTTTACACGCTTTCCTGAGTATGTCTTGTAACTCCTCTCTGTGGCGTTGTTTTTTTTCTTTCCAGATTTACTTAAAATATATTCTGGACTACCCGCTTGGTGACAAGCTGAAACCCAATTTGGATTTCATACTCGCACAACTGGAGTGAGTTTATATTTGTGACATCTCTGTCAGAGCAGAACCTTGTTGCTAAAATATGACTTTAGCGGCCACCTTGTTTGTGAGGAGCAGAGGGTGTGGCTGAAGTCTTGATTTTCCTGCCTCTAGAACACTTACCTTCTTTAGAGACAGGCTGTTTGATAAAGCAAGTCCTTTTTCTCTTCCCTGTTTCACAGCTGTTGTTCTTTATCTCTTTGTAAGCAAAGGTTCTGTTGTTTGCTTAGTGGTTAACCAGCACCCCTGATTGCGAACCAGGTGGACTGGAAAATCCAGAAAGAATAAGGGAAGGAGCATTCATATGGCTGCTGTCCCATGGCAGTGGTCTCAGCTGCAGTTGCAGGCACAGTTG